>NC_141703.1:114483321-114684321 GCF_971803275.1 Cyanistes caeruleus
GTAATTCTACAAACTTGTCCAAGCAGATGTTGAATTCCTTGTCAAAGGAAGTCAGCATTCCTGCTCGAGAGCGGTAAGTCCACAGCTGACAACCTTTTTGATTATTTTCAGATCTTAGAAACACCTCTCTAAAGCCAGTTGACTCTACTGGAAAAATGGTACAGCTTATCCAAGTGTGTCCACTGTGTTTGGGCTTAAAAATTAGTGGACATTCTCTTTCTCAGTGAGAGGAAGGTGCAGGAGGTGGCAATCCTGGGACAGGTTCCTTTTGATACCACCCAGATGTTCTTTTCCTTGTCATTGATACTTCCTGATTTGTTTCATTTGCACCCTTGTAAATTAGGGTTTAAATGATGCCATTGTTAAAACTGGCAGGTACTTTCTTCAGGCCCTGATAAGAATAAGGGTTGTGTCTGTATTTGGTTTTATTTTTAGTCAGTGTAAATTAGAATAGAGTATTCCTGATGCATCCCCTTTATTTTGCCTTAACTTCTGTCCATGGCCAGTGAATGACAGCTGGCGAAATGCTGTAGTATTGAATATTACAGGATTAGGACTGTCAGATATCCTGAAGTAATTCCTGCTTTCTGTCCCTTCAAATGAGTGAGAGAGTGTTTTAGTTCATTATTTGTTTATTTAGCCTACCGAGGTGATCCTTTCCCCATATGTGTCTGAAGTTTAGTGGGACTGTGGGCCACCACTATGGGATCTGAACAACTGGCTTGGGAGCTGCCAGTAGGCATGGAAAGCTCCCTGCCAGCCTCACCACTAACTTGACTTTGGTATAAAACTGAAAGAGTAAATGACATTCCTGTGCACATTTGGAAGAACTAGTTTCATCCATCGGTGGCTCTTTAGTGGATTTCAAGCCATTGGATATTCTTAGTTGGCAGACTTTCCACAGTTAGAGGTTCCAGCCTGGATTTTGGCATTAAACACAGACCTGCTTTTTTTGCAGGATTAGTCCCCCTGGCATGCACACGCCTCGGCACGAAGAGCACGTGCAGAATGTGCGCAGATTCCACGAATCCCTGCAGCAGGCGGAAGGGAACACGCGCCGGACAGCCAGGCTGGACTCGGCATCACCGTCCTCACGAGCTGCTCTCCTCACTGCTCTCAGGTAAAGCAGGGCTGTGGCCAGCAGAGCAGTTGGTTAGTGAAGTGACAGATCCAGTTGTAAGGAAATGGCAGTGGAGCAGTGCAGTAAGCAATGATGAGATTCCGGCGTCATTGACAGCAGGTTGAGGTGAGGCTGGAAAATCAGGGACTGGATGGGGAGCTCCACAGCAGAACTAGATGCTGTAGCAGTGTGGTGAGCTGTTGAAGGGGGAACAGCAGCAGCAGTGTTTCCAAATCTGGAGGGAATGCTTGTATTTATCCCTGCTGGTACTGCAGTCACAGAACAGGTGCTATGAAGCCAATAGTCCCTTCAGCTGACTTCCACAGGTACAAGGGGCTGTAAGCAGTTTTGGGGTGCATGGGGCAGTATATCCTTTCCCATCAGGATGTTTTTCTTGCTAGAAGCACTGCTCCCTTACTAGATTTTAGGTTTAAATGAGATATAAGTTTAGAAGAGTAGTATTATCTGTAGGAATATAAGACTGAAAGAGACTTCCTGAGGTACTTCATCCCTTTCCATGCTACCACAAGCAATGCATCTTAAAATCCCTAGATCTAAACACATACAAATCCTCAGATTTTTATCAAGCTCAGCCATAAGTCAAGTAGTACCCGTGGCTTTATGACTTTTATTGGAAGGTCATCTCAAATCCAACTGCTTTGATTAAGTTTAGAACTAGCTCTTTTTTAGCTTCCAACCTAAGTTTCATAGCCAAGTCAGGATTTGTTCTGGAGTTATCTTCTTGCTTAGACCAACCTCAACACTTGCCTACTGATCTGCTTTAATCTTTTATTTGGATACTTACATGTTGTTGACTAGAATGATCCAAATTAAACCAAACTGCCACAGACCTATTTTCCCCCTCTTACCAAATCTCTTACTGCTGCTTGCAGAAAAAACTTGAGCGAGCTGGAGGAGGTTCAAAGATACTTCAGTGAGAAGCTGACCAGGTCTTTTCCTGACTTCAGCAGATCCAAACCAAGCCATGAGGAGTGGGAGAGGCACCATCAGGGCTCAGTGAGCAGAGAAGTGGATCCCAAAGGCTGCCATCTTTTGAAAAAATCTAGTCAGTTGGTGTCTCAGGTCAGCAGCCTAATCAATGGTAAGTTGTTGCTGTGAGCAGCAAAATGACAGGGAAATCAAATCCCTGCTGATGCTTTTAAAATAACTTAGCGGGGTAGAGAATAAGCTGGAGCCCAGAGCTACAGTTGCTGCCAGTTGGAAAGTTATTCTAGCCCATGGCTTCCTACAGGGAAGCAGCGTTTCCAAGAGATGGAGTTGAAGGGCACATCCCTATTATGCCAGAATTTGCCATTCTTGTATCACCATCTTGATCTTCTTTTTTTCCCTCTCTTTATTCTCCAAGGCTTTGCTCTTTTTATTTCCTTTCTCATCCTTAGCAATTGTTTTTACTGCTTTTTTACATGCCTTCCTCTACAATCTGTTCCAGACTCTTCCTTCTCCTTTTCCAAATGTCCCCCACTGTTCTTTTGGAGCAGGACTTGCCTCAAAATAGTTGGCCACTTTACGTAATACTGGTGAACTTAATTCTCAGAGGATGTAAGCAATAAATAGGATCTGCCCAGTGCAAAGCAAAAATAAGTGATTGTGGCTTTTGAAAGAATCTGTAAGATTCCCAAATAATTTCATCCTTAATGCTTCTGGTTTTTTCCTTAGCATTTCTGTTCTTCTGGCCTTGTCAGTGGTAAGCAGAGCAGAACATGTTCACATCAGCAGTGTTTGCAAAGCTGTGCATGTTTAGTTCCCAACCACCCTTACATCTAGGACTTTCTGCCAAAAACCCAGCTAAATCAGATTTAAGCTGAATTGCTGCTCCATGCATTTACTGATGCTGTTTTTTGTTAACCAGACTTGCAGACTATAACTAAAAATAGCAAAGAAGCTTCTAATGTGCATCAGGACAGCAGCAGGAAGCTGGGTGCTGTGGATGTACCCAGCTGGAAGGAGGAAGGAGCCAGACCTGAAGTTCCTGAAGGCCAGCTGGAGTCAGACGGGCCCGGCGTTGCCAGTGGCACATGCAGTGCTGGGAGATCTGTGTTTGACAGACACATGCTGCACGAGCTTCTAGGCCCAATTGTCCCTGAAGATGAGCATCCAATGGGGTATATCCAGGAAAACAAAGGGGCTTCTGCCATCCAGCCACACAGTGAAGAAGAATATGAAGAAGATGTTATAGAACCACGAACTCTTAATGAAGTAACAACCATAACGGACAGGACGAGCCCCTGGTCCAGTGTGATCTCTGAAGCAGGGCAGGGGGCTGAGCAGCATCCTCTGGATCCCAGGCCTGAAGATCAGCACTCCATAGATGAAGGTTGTTTTCAGAGAGGGAACAGCAGCACCTTGTCCAGCATCCTGCAAGGGGACAGCCAGAGCATGATCAGCACCCTGAGCCCGCCCATGAGCCCCCACGCAGGTGGGAATAGTCCCTGGGGAGCAGCAGGAGACTTCCAGACCTTCAGCACGGGAACAGTGGAGAAGGTGCCGCTTCTGCCCCCTGGACGGAGCCTCTGGAACAGAGCACTGAACACTGAACCTGTGAAGAGAAATGTGGAGTTCCATGCAGGCTCCAGGGAACTGCCACCACTCCCAGGAGTCGTGGGTTTGACCAGTCAAAAGAACACTGAGAGAAAGGAGGAGGAAAATGCTGAGGTTGTAAATGGAGATCATCAAGGCAAGGAAGGAAGTAGTTCTGATGAGAACTGTATTCAGAATGTATCAGCCCAAGCAGGCTTGGAGAGAAATAGTGAGAGTTTCCCTGATGACAGCAATGAAGACCCAGTGGAAGGCTCCGAAAACTCCATCAAACCAAAAATCACTTTGTATCCTTTACTCTTTTCTTAAGCACTCCTTGCATTTGATGACTCTTCTACTTACTTAGAATCTCCCTGGCCTCAGGACAGAGAAATTTGCTATGTGAAGCTCTTCCCTGGGAAATAAATCCTGAACTGGTGATCTGGAAAGGTGTTGGAGGACACCATTACACTGTTTCAAACACGGTAGTGATGACTTTCTTGAAACTTTTAGACAATAAATTTTGTGATTTGTGAGAGTCACTTCATTTTAGGTAGCTCCAACATGTCTTCTTGCATTTTCTCTCTGTGTTATTTTTCCACATGTGTTAGAGCTCTTGTGTTCCTCCTGTACTAAAAGAAACATGCTTAATTTTGCTTTTAAAATATTTCTTAATATTTCTTGCACAAATTACAAATATTGGATTAAGTGCTGGGATTTTTGCAGGATGAAGTCCTCTAGAGTTTGGGAGATATTATTTGAAAGCAAGTCAGTGTCCCATGCTCTGTGAGCCCAGGTGAGAGAACTAAGTGTTCAGAACAACAGGATATTGATTAAAACAAATGAAATTTACTATTTGGGATCTATTAACAGCTGAGGCTTTTTCTGTTTCTGGACCTCTGTGCAACTGCATACTGCCAAAAGTTGTTCCTTAACTGTTCTGCTCAGATCTGATCCTGTTGTTGTTCCCAACTTCTTCCTTCCACCCCAGGAGATAGAAGCCTCCATGAGACTGCTCAGCACCTCTTCTCATCCTTCCACATCTCCAAAAGTAAGTATGGGATTTCCTTTCCTTTATTGTCCAACTTAGTCCATTCCTTAAAGCAGGAGCAAAACTTTTCCCTTCCCTTGCTGCCAGCACTCAACTTAGATGTGATGGCTTCCAAATCGTGTCAAGGGGAATCTTCCTGACATCTCTTCTCTCCGTGAGGATGATTTTTAACATCCATGGCAGTGTTGTCTGTGATCCTTATGCCTTTCTATCAACCAGCTGTTCAGTATGCTCAGGAAATACTACTCCATCAGGGCCAGTGGAAGTGGCAGGTTCTTACTCCACACTTCTTTGTGCTTTAATGTGAGATGACATGCCTAATTCTGAGGAGTTCTAACTTGTAATTATGGCTTCAATTTATCTCTTTTAGATCAGGATGAAATGAGGGAGTTTGCAGCAGGAGGGAGTTCCTGGAGAGGTATCTTGTAATGGTTCTGCGACCCAGGGAGTAGTAGAATAACTTGAGTGGTTGTTCCTCCTGTAACAAAGCTGTGGATTGCTCAGGTTTTCCTTTTTTTATGTTCATAAAGATGTATTTACTGTGAGGGGTTTGTGGCTTAGTTGTTTCAACACCTACATATTTATCTAATTTTCAGTTCATAAAGAGGGGTTATAAAGAAGAGAGAGTGACTTTTTACACAGGCAGATAGTGATGGGATAAGGGGAAACAATTTTAAACTAAAAGAGGGGACATTTAGATTAGATATTGGGAAGAAATTCTTCCCTGTGAGGGTGTGGAGGCCCTGGCAGAGGTTGCCCAGAGAAGCTGAGGTTGCTCCACCCCTGGAAATGTTCCAGGCCAGGTTGGATGGGGCTTGGAGCAACCTGGGCTAGTGGAAGGTGTCCCTGCCCGTGGCAGGGGTTGAAATGAGATAAGCTTAAAGGTCCCTACCCACCCAAACCATTCTGAAATTTCATGATCCTTTTCCAGCCCCAGCTCTGCTGTGGATGTTGATGTGGATCTGGGTGTGCAGCACCTGGGCTGTTTGTTTACCTCTCCCAGATAAGGTGATGCCTTTGTTCCTCTCCATATGACCTACGAAACAAAACACTTTAAGGAACATTTATGTCACTGGGAGCAGCTTGTCTGGTGAATCAAAACAGACTCAGGATCTAATAGCTCTGAAGTCATAGAAACCTGTGGTTTAATACTAATACCAGCTTTACTTGAATCCCCTCTCTGCAGCTCTGAGCTGAGTGGCTGGAACCTACAGCCCTGCAATTAGGTAAAATGTTAGCCCTGCAATTAGGTAAAATGTTAAAATATTTGGATATTTTGATTTTAAAGCACTTAATTTGAGGGTTAGCTGGCACTAATCTTTTGCTGCAACACCTGTAGGGTGTGCTGAGACAGGATTCAGTTGTGCCTTGTGCATCGTATTCACTCTGGAGATCCAGTTTTTCACCGCTACCAATACACAGAGTTCAGAAAAAAATGCTTCCTCATAGTTTTGTTTTTTTAATTGGCCTTTGGAGCATCAGCTTCTAAATCTGGACTTGCTTTGGTTCTGCACAGGTCAGCAGACACCAAGCATTGACAGCAAGGCTGAAATCCGAGCTGTCCTCTGGACATCACCAGAGCCCTCACTCACTTGGCAGCTGGCAAACGTCTCTCCTGGCCTTCCTAGTGCTCCTGCCACCTCTCCCTGGCTTGTCTGACTGACTCCCTGCTTTCCCCATCTTCCTTCCTGGAATGACAAAGCAGTGGTGAGGTGTGGAGCTGGGCACAGCAAAGGAGCTGATACCATTTGAGACAAAAGTTGTCTCAGCCCCTGCTGAGGAGCTGCTGCAGCAGCTCAGGCTCAGCGTGGATGCTCTGACCACCTTCCAGGGATCAGAGTTTTGTAGAGCCTCACAAAACCTGTTTATTACTTCTTTTCTCCATTACATAAAACGAATGCTTCCCATTCTTGAGGTGCTTCCCAGCTCTTGTCCTCCACACTGCTCACCTGCTCTGGGCAGGGACTAGAGGATAGGTTTGAAAAATCAGAGCATTAATAAAATTTTCCATAAAATTCCAGAATACCAGAATGGTTTGGGTAGTAAAGAACCTCAAAGATCCTCTTTTTCCACCCCCTGCTATGGACAGGGACACCTTCCACCATCCCAGGGTGCTCCAAGCCCTGTCCAGCCCAGTCTTGGACTCTTCCAGGAATGTAGGGGCAGCCACAGATTCTCTGGCCTACCTGTGCCAGGGCCTCACCACTCTCACAGGGAAGAATTTGTTCCCAATATCCCATCTAACCCTGCCCTCTGGCAGTAGGAAGCCATTCCCCCTTGTCCTGGCACTCCAGGACCTTGGCTAAAGTCCCTCTCCAAATACCATGGTATTTTTTTTCCCCTCACCTCTAGGAATATTCCAAAAGGATAAGAAACTTACATGGAAACCAGTTTTACTCAGAATAATTCATATTTGTGTATGCAGATTTACCTTCAGTGTGAATTAGAAATAACACAGCCTTGGGCAGATCCACAATTAACAAGCTTTATATGTTCCAAAAATGTCAATGGCAGCAACAGCCAAAACATCCTTTCTTGGTTGTGTTTCTTCTTGATCTCCTGGATCTTCTTGGTTTCCTGCCTGGAAAGCAGAAGGAGGTGCAAGGCCACTGCCAGGGTAGGTTGTAGCCTGTTAATACAGATCTGTTTGCCCTCCATCCTGTGCACAAACAAAACTGCTGGCAAACTTGCTGAGCCACAGCACTGAAACATTCTCTGCCTCTAGGACCGGACTTCTTTGACCTTGGAAGAGGCTATGCCCTATAACATGCTCATGAATCTGCTTTAGTCCAGCCTCTGGCACACAGGCACTGAATAATACTCAGCTGGTTTCAGTGTCACTGCCATTCCTATAAAAAGGAGAGTGAAGCGTGATCCTCGGTGCATGAGTCCCCTTTCCTCTTGGATCTTCCCCATGGAACGTGTGTGCTTCCTGGCTGAGCACCAGACACTTGGAGTCTGAGAGACACAGAGGGAGAAAGCTGGGATGGGCACTGAGCTGAGCCTGTTCCTGGGGTGAGGAATGGTGTAAACACAACATTTCAGATGTGTGCTCTGGAAACTATGCAGGAGGATAAAACTGGCAGTCAGAACCTGCCTGTGAGATGGATCAAAGGGAGGTTTGATGTCCAAAAAAGAGCAAGGGAGCTGGGGAAGGATCGAGCACCAGGAGCAGCTGAGGGAGCTGGGAAAGGGGTTCAGCCTGGAGAAGAGGATGCTCCAGGGGGCCCTTTTGGCTTTGCACAACTCCCTGACAGGAGGGGACAGCCGGGGGTTCAGGCTCTGCTCCCAGGCAACAAGGGACAAGACAAAATGCCTTCAAGCTGTGCCAGGGGAGGTTTAGGTTGGATAATAGGGAAAATGTCTTCCCCCAAAAGGTAGTCCAGCACTGGCACAGCTGCCCAGGGCAGTGGTGATTCCTGGAGGGGTTTAAAGCTGTGTGGATGTGGCAGTTGGGCACGTGGCCTTGGCAGTGCTGAGGGAACAGTTGGGCTCCATGATCTTACGTGTGTTCTCCAACCTCAATAATTCCATGATTCTATGATTCTGGTCATCTGTGTGAGCTGGGAGTGTTAATGGTGTTTTTAAACTTCGCTCATTTTGAGTCACACCTGTACATGTAAAATAGCAGCAAGAACTGGTGTTAAATCTTTCCCACAGCTGGAAGTTCATTTTCAGGAAGGTCATTAGGATAGATACATATGTCTTAACAGCACTTCATCCTGCACATTGGGCAATGGTAGGAAAATGGGAGGAGGTTTATTTTAGCTGCTCATCTCTGAAACAACCTGCCAGTGGTGTGTTTTCCAAGCACACCTAGTTTCCTGACTTTGGGAGCAAACAGACTGCTCTGCTTTGCCTCGGTGACATCAAATAGCATCAGGCACCTGCTCTTGTGTTGTGGCTTTGGAGTACAGAGCAATTTAGGGGTATTAGATGTTAGGAAGGAACTATTGACTGTGAGGGTGGGCAGGCCCTGGCACAGGGTGCCCAGAGAAGCTGTGGCTCCCCCTGGATCCCTGGAAGTGCCCAAGGCTGGGTTGGACGGGGCTTGGAGCAGCCTGGGACAGTGGGAGGTGTCCGTGTCCATGGTAGGGGTGGCTCTGGATGGAGCTCTAAGGTTCTTTCCCACCCAAAACATTCTGTGGTTCTGTTCCTTACACTGAAAATAGGAGGTGCTGGCTCTCCATCCCTGTCTGTGCAGGACACATGGCACATGGGAAAGGGGAGCTGTGGGAGGCAGGAAATGCAGTTTCATGCACCTTTGAAATAGTTAATTGGCAGATTGGGGGAATTTCCTGGAGAGATGCTTTCAGATGGCTGTGCAGAGCTCAGGGATCAGCACAGAGCCTGATCACTGCCCCTCTCCAGCCACTCCTGACTTTTTGGCTGTTCCTTGGACAGATGGGCAGAAAACAGCGTGGGAAGAATGAGCTCCTGTCCTGGTCTCTGGACAGTCCTGTCCAAGGGAAGTGCTTTGCCCAGTGAGCAGCTCTCTGCTGGTTTTTAAGCTTCTACTGTGGCCAGGTCTGCATTTAATCTCTCTTGGCTCCTTACCTTTTGACTTTGGAAATTCATCATGGAGAATTGTTAAGAAGAAAGAAGAGCAAAACAAAGATTCTCCTAATTGTCCATATTTGTTATTTCAATGAGATAAAAATGGGAAGTGTTTTAAAGTATTTTACCTGCAGGCTGTCACCTGAGACTGTAATACGCAAACACAAGGACTAACTTATTCCTAAAAAAGCCATTTCCCTTTCCAAATGGTGAGAGTGCACCAAAACACTGATGCTGTTTCTCTGCATCCAGAGGGAGCTGGGCACCTCAGGAGACCTTTCCCAAGGCTTGGAGAAGCAGCCCAGTGATGTAGGTGAAAGGCCACACTGGCAGATCAGTTTTCCAAAAGACTTTCCTGGCCCCACAGCTTCCTCCTGTAAAGGTTTTGGAGCAGGATCTCTTTCTCAGTGCTTCACTGGCACGGCACAGCTAAGCTCTAAACTATTTGGGGAGAAATGTGTTTCTTTGTATGCTGAAATTACTCATCTTTTAGTGCTGCTGGCACATCAGGGACAAAGCCAGGCTGCTGGGAGGCTGCTGACAAAGCAGTGAGATGACACTGTTTAAAGCAGGGCTTTTCCTCTCATGGGTGCTACTTTGGGGTCCCTGAAGGCAGCTGAACTTGGCCCATCCCATTTATCATGGAATCACAGTGATGGTTTGGGCTGGGAGGGACCTTAAACTTAACCAGCCCCACCCCCTGCCATGGCTTCCACTGGGCCAGATTGCTCTAAACCGTATCCAACCTGGCCTTGGGCACTTCCAGGGATCCAGGGGCAGCCACAGCTTCTCTGAGTAACGTGTGCCAGGGCCTCCCCACTCTCATAGGGGGAAGAATTTCTTCCCAACATCTAATCTAAATCTCTCCTCTTTTGGTTTAAACCCATTCCCTGCCTTGTCCTGTCATCAGGCTTAAGATTTGTTGTAACAGAATATTGCCTCTCCCCTGTGAGGAGATTTGGTCTTCAGGGTTCTGCGAATTTTAAAGTAAAATAATAATTGAAAGCCAAAATGCAGACAGGTCGCAGTGACTACACCACTGTCATTCCTTTGGCTTCATACAGGGAGATCTTGGCTGAGGAGGGATGCTTACAAGCTCAGAGGTCACACACCAGAGCCCCGTTCCAGGGTTCAGATTGTTCTCTTTCTCTCGTTGGGGTGTTTTTTTCTGTGTATCCCACTTGTCACCCTCTGCACAGCACCGTGGTTTGCCACGACATGAAACCAAGCTCAGGGCAGAGCTCTCACTCCTGGTCCCTTCTCTCCCCAGAGCAGGAGTGCAGCGGTGCCCGGAGGAATCCCCTACCGAAGAGCAAATCGGCCCAGGCCCAGCCCCCAGCTCTCGGAAGAGGAAGCCAAAAGAATCGCCAGGATCTTCTCTGCTCAGCTCTCCAAGAAGGAATAGTGCTGGCCCAAGACCATCCACAGCAGAGCTCCCTAAGCCGTGGCCAGATGCATTGGCAGAGGCTGAGCCCTCCAGTAAAGGGGAGGTGGAAGCCACAGCTTTCAGGCTGTTTTTAGTTTGCCTAATTGGTTAGTTAATTGAAGTCCCCTATTGAGAAGGGCTTAAAGCCTGTGGTCACCCCCAGGGAGCTGCTTCTTGTTGGGGCAGGTCCCTATGAGACATACCCCTGTGGGTAACCCATGGCTTGTTGTCTGCTCTCCAAGTAGTCTGGTTTTAGGGTTTATTCCTGTGAAATGTCCCCTTCAAAAATAGTCGGTGGGCAACACAATTCTCTGTTTCCACAGGTGCCCAAAGTGCTTGTGTGAACACAGGCCCAGGACACTGTAAAATCTGATTGGTGTACAAAAAAGAGGGTGACTTGAAAGATGGGACTTTTATATTTATATTTAAATTATTTTTGTACACCTTTCAGAGAACAGATTTTGATGCCAACAGAGCTCAATTATTTTTGTATTGCTCTCTCCAGTGTTTGTTTCAATAAAATTCCCCTGGTTTCTTGTCAGCCCATGCAAAGTGTCCCTATGCCAGGGCAGGAACCTTTCCTCAACAGGAGTCTCTCCCATGTGAGCTTCCAAATCAGAGAAATGCTGCTGGAAGCTGGGGTGGCCAGGAGCACGTGGAAAGATCACCAAGGACTTGAGTATCAATGTGCAGCACAGCCCCATGTGGGATGAGTCGCTTCCAATCTGAGCTGCTTTTCAAACCATGTGTGGAATTCGGGATTTAAGCAACCAAATGATCAGCATCCCTTTTTTCTCCCACTTCTGCAGTATTTTTCTCAAGGATAATTATGTATTCCCTGAATACTGACACAACTTGCCCTGTGATTGTGGCCTCTTTCCCTGCCCTTGCTGGGTCAGGATGTGAGGCAAAAGCACCCAGTGTCCCCTGGAAGGACAGGAGTGACGTGCAGACTGCTTTCTCCTAGTGGCACCCCTAAAAAAAGCTCAGACAAGATGCCAGCCCAGCTGGCATCACTGTCACAGAGGAGGTCACAGCACTGACCCCTGAGCTACATCTTGGGTATGAGGTAAACAGCTTCTTCCTTTCAGGTTTAGGTCAGCCGGGCAGGAAAACAAGGCAGGAGCCAGCTGGAGAGGGGTGTTGGTGCCAGGCAGCTTTTGTCTGGACCCAAGGGATGGAGCGAAGGTAGCTTCAGGGTGTCAGGACCACTCACAGTCCCTCTTGTGCAAGGTGAGCTCAGGTGCGAGTGTGGAGGCTCGCAGCACATCCTGAGGGACCTTTCTGTATGTGGGGCTAATGAGCACCAAGGGTTAAACATGCAGAGTTTCTTAAAAATGGAGGAAAAGGGGCATTTCTTCACTCCACCTTGGCCTCCAGCCTGTTGTCCTGAACCTGTGCCCTCTCTGCAGCCTCAGATCCAGTGCCTGGCTACGCTCTGAAGGGCATCGTGGGTTTGATGGATTTCACTCCAAGGTGCTCACCTGGCCCCTGAGCTTGGGGAACACATTCCACCATACAGAGGCAATCCTGCTGGGAGCCTAGGATGGATTGTGGCTCGTGGTCTGTGTGGGGCAAAGGGATCCAACCTGCCCTGCACAAAGAGCTCAGTGCTGCGCTGCCTCTGAAACACTTGTGAAAACTTGGGATGAAAGTTTTCTGCATCCCGTCCTTCCCAGAGTAGTTTTAGGGTAAAACCCGGCATTCCTCCCCAGTCCACTGCAGGGGATCTGAGCAGGACCCCCCTCCCCATGCCTGGGCCCCGTGAGGGGGGCAGAGGGCTGAAACAGCCACCTCATCACAGGTGCCAGGTGACCCAGTCCCATCAACTGAAATGCCACCGGGGGAACACTGTTTTCCTGTCACCCGATCCCTGGCTGCTGGAATGTCCTCCTGGGTGCTATATAAGATTGGGGCCAGGGAGACGGCTCTCAGGGCACTGCCTGTGCAAGGCAGGAGCTGGAACGCTGTGCCGAGGTCCCTACGGTGAGGCCACGGAGGGACATGACTCTGGGCAGGTCACTCTGAGGGAGATGATCTCACTCAGCAACCCCTGTAATGGCTGGGGTGGGATAGGGAAGGGTAGGCATTGGTGATCCCATGCTTAGCAAGTCCTGTGCCTCAGCTTCCCTGGGATAAAGGGGGGAGACAGAGCAGGATATGGTTTTTGGGACCAAAGCCATCAAGAGCTGCCACGGCACCGTCACTGAATGGGGACACCCACGAGGAGCCCTGTCCTGATGCACCCTCCTGGCACCCCCACAAGCCCCTCCTCTCCTTCCAGCCCCTCTGCCGCCATGGTGGGTCTGAAGGCCCCTGAGGTGCCCCCGACGGCCGCCATGAAGTTCATCAGTGCAGGGATGGCCGGCTGCATCGCTGACCTGTGCACCTTTCCCCTGGACACCGCCAAAGTGCGGCTGCAGGTACGATCCGCCGGGTCCCCAAAACCCTGTGGGCAAAGGGAGCAGCACCTGGTGACACGAGGGGCTCTCCATGCTCTGCCACAGAGCTGGTGGCGCTTGGGGAGGAACAGACGGGGGGGTGATACATTTGGCACCCCATAGATCCAGGGCGAGGTGAGGATCCCCCGGACTATCGGCTCTGTGGAGTACCGGGGTGTTTTGGGGACGCTGAGCACCATGGTGAGGACGGAGGGAGCCCGCAGCCTCTACAGCGGGCTCGCAGCCGGGCTGCAGCGCCAGATGAGCTTCGCCTCCATCCGCATCGGCCTGTACGACTCTGTGAAGCAGCTCTACACCCCCAAGGGTGCTGAGAGTGAGTGTCTAGGCAGTCCGGACTTCCCTGCGCACCCCCTTCCTGCTGCACGGCCCTCTCCCGCGGAGAAACTCACCCTGGGGGAGGCACAGCCCCCTGAGATGACGCTGTGAGGCACCACAGGCCACTCACCCTGGGGTCCCTGGAGGGCTGGGGGACCCTGCAGGGTCGGCAGTCCCAATTCCTGCCCTCTCCAGACACAGGCATGGCTGCGAGGCTCCTGGCTGGCTGCACCACGGGGGCTGTGGCCGTGGCCTGTGCCCAGCCCACCGACGTGGTCAAGGTCCGGTTCCAGGCCAGTGGGGCCCTGTCAGACAGTGCCCGCCGGTACAGCGGCACCGTGGACGCCTATCGCACCATCGCCAGGGAGGAGGGGATCCGCGGGCTCTGGAGAGGTAGGAGTGGGCCTGGGAAGGGGATGGAGTGGGAATAGAAATGGAAACGGTGATGAGGAAGGGAAGAAGGATGGGGACAGCAGGGCAGGGGCACCTGCCCAGGGTGCTCCAGGAGGGGCTGTGAGCAGCATTCCCAACGCCACCGCCCTCCTGCCCAGGGACGCTGCCCAACATTGCTCGCAATGCCATCATCAACTGCGGGGAGCTCGTCACCTACGACCTCCTCAAGGACGCGCTGCTGCGGGCACAGCTCATGACAGGTGAGGATGGCGCAGGGGAGCACGGCCAGGCGCCATCCCTGTCCCTGCAACATCCAATTCCTGTCTCTTCCCCACCTTTAGACAATGTCCCGTGCCACTTTGTGGCCGCCTTTGGGGCCGGGTTCTGTGCCACAGTGGTGGCATCACCGGTGGACGTGGTGAAGACACGGTACATGAACGCCAGCCCCGGGCAGTACCGCAATGCCCTGAGCTGCCTCCTGGCCCTGCTCATGCAGGATGGCCCCGCCGGCCTCTACAAGGGGTGAGCTGAGCACCTGCAAACCCTCTGCGATGACCGCACAGACGTGTGGCACAGAGCCCCAAATATCCCAACCCACATGCGGGACTTTGGGGATGGGGATGTCCCTGACATGTCCCCTTCAGCACTGCTCTTACCCACACAGCTTCGTCCCGTCCTTCCTGCGGCTGGGCTCCTGGAACGTGGTGATGTTTGTGTCGTACGAGCAGCTGCAGCGCGCCATGGCGCTGGCACGGCCGGCCCTGGCCTGAGCCCCTCGGCGCCTCTCGCCAGCCCAGCGAGGATCAGCATCAATTATATTAATTGCCAAAGCGCCGGGGAGCAGCAAAGCCGCACGCTCGGGGAGGGACCAGAGAGACAGAAGGAGGAAAGGATGCTGTTTGAGGAGAAACATGGGAGAATGGAGGTTTTCAAAGAAGAGTTTTAAGGAAACTTTTAAAGTTTTAAAGGATGAAGGAAAAACGTTTGTTGGCTTTCCACCTGGGAAGAACTTCCCAAGGGCAGTGGTGTAGGCAGGCAGGACCAAGCTGAGGGCCAGAGAATTCCTGTTATTCCTTACTGGCGCTTCCATTAAACCGCCCCTATGGGGTCTGATCACAGCGTGGCTCAGGGTTTCTTTACGTTTTTGGGGTGTTCAGGGTCATTGTCCCAGCTCTACATGTCACACCAGTCAAGCTGACATTCTCTATCATTTTTGGTGCACTGAACAATTTCCCAGTGATCTCTAATTATCCAGGTCTGTCACAATCACGAACAGCAGCTCCACCTTTTGCCCCGCTGAGGCAGCAGATCCTTGACCCACGCCAATCATTCTAAAGCCTCAAATGGTCCCTTTATAGGAGAGTGAAAAGGTACATCCTATGCAGGAGAGGACGCAGAATTCCCTTTTCCTGCTTTTCCAGCATAAAAGCTGGGAATTGTTTTCTTCCCACGGGTAACTTGATTAGGAACAAGATTGCCTCTGCTATCACTCCACCTGTAGCATCCCCATTTGTCGCAGATACTAGTTCTATTTCAAGGACTCCCATCAGAAAATTGATTACTGTTATAAGAAGCAAATTCCCAAGGCGGTTTTTACTCCAGTGACGGCTGGAAGAAGCGAGTGGCGCCTGCAGATGAGCAGCCAGAGGGGAGGGATGGATCCACAGGGGGACCCTTTGTGTGTGGCCTTTAAGCACTGACACATGGGACCCGACTGCTGTGTGGGACAAGTTTATCCCGGGACTTGAGGCTCTCTGGGATCATGTTTCATGGAATAAAATTTGTGCCGCGTTCCCAGCTGCGATTAAAAGGTTTTGTGGGATGGGCTAAGCTTCATTTTCTGGGAAGAAGCAAAATGAGCGTCCCTGTGTCCACCCCCGTGGGTCACAGAGAGAAACTGTTCCTGTGGCTATGGCTGGGGGTCAGTGGGAAAAACTGAACAGTCCTGATGGAAACAATGGAAAAACAAGTCTTGTTTGGTTTTGGACTTGACATTTTCCCTCTGACCCCACCCAGTCTGTGTGTTGCCTCAGGTGACAGAAACAGGAGACAGAGGAAGAATGGGGACAAAGACAGTTCGTTACTCCAAAAGGGACGAGTTTATTTATATTTATTTCCTGACCCGCCTGGAATTATTTGGGTCTCAAGAGGCACCTGGGAGCCTCCTTTTGTGTCCTGGGTGGGGCCGTGGCTATAAATGGGGCAAAGTGGGGGACGGGAAGAGGAACAGTGATTGGGATCAATGATACCTCGAGGATTTGCATCTGGAAATGGCCATCAGTTTCCTCATGGGAGTGCTGGAAACAGAACTGAGAGTCTGTGAGAAAGGAGAATACTGTAGCTGGAGTGCTGAGAATGGAGAATCTGCAGTGAATGTTGTCTGGTGAGCCTCCTTATATCCCATACCTAATGATGTGCTAGCACCAAGTCAGCTCATTCCAATTTAAACTGCCTTGAAGTATGCTTAAATGACAAATTGGACTACTAAATGCACACGGGAAGCTACATGCTCCTAAGGGAATGTTTAGGGATGTGCAGCTTCTGAACTGCACAGATAATTCCTGCTCCCACAGCAACCTGCTGCGCCATGGTTGTGGGAATCTCAGAAAAGCAGCATCTTCTGTGCCACCTTTCTGCTTGGGTGAAAGGGACCATTCTGGAACATGAAATTATAGGTTGCACAGTAACTTTCTTTAAGGTATTGTTATAAATCCATAATGTGATATTGGCTTACGCAAGTATTAAGATGAATGCTGTATGTTATATGCTTTTGCTATGTCTTTTTCTCCTGCTAGCAAGTTTTAGGCATAGATCAGGAAGAATTTTGGACATAAGGGCAATGTCCTGTCTGTGCAAAGCAAGATGACCTCCAGGAAACAAATGATGGGGCCCAGGCTGCTATCAGCACTGACCACTTGCAGAAGAAGGAACCCCAGCCCAAATAAAAAATGTGATAAAGAAAAACAAAATCTTTAAGACACATGCTCTAAAAAAGGTGGATTCAGGGCGTAGCCATGCAAAATACTTCTTGGAAAAGTATGAATCTGCATTAAAACCCCACAGCAGAATGGGGTAAAAGGAGTGTTCCAAAGATATCAGGTGTGTTCCTGGCAGCGCGCCAGAGCACCCGGCCATTTTAACCCTTTGCTTTATGTGAAAAACGAAGTTCACTCCTGTAAAATTTTAAAAATGTTTAATAAAGACAATAAGAGACATAAAGTAAAGCAAAGAGATACGGCCGGGTGCCTTGGCGCGCTGCCAAGAGCACACCTGGTATTTCAGGAGTGTCCTTTTTATCCCATCCTTGCTGCGAGAGGTTAATGCATATTCAAGCATATCCCCTCCCTGGTTCCACCTTCTTGGATCATGTTTTTTTTCAATTTTATTTTCTGTTGGTCAGCATAATTTTTGCTGGTCTAGCTGGTCAGCATTATTTCGGAGTTTTTGGTTTCCTTTCTGCTGCAGATGGTCACTTGTTGATAAGGGTCCAGGCCCCTTATACTTCCTCAGAGAGCAGATGGGCTTCATATCTTTCCCCCTTGCCAACGTCCTGGTACCGGCTTTTTGGTAACAGTTTGCTCTCCATTTCCTGCTGCTGATAACAGCCTGTTTTCCACAGCTTGATCCTCCCATTGTCTTGCCTGTTGGAGTTATCTTGCCTTCTCCAGATGAGACATATCCTTACCATTCAGAATTCCTATCTAAGCCTATAACTTGCTAAGAGAGAAAAGAATATAGTGAAAGCATATAATATATTTATCAGAATAATTGTGAAAAGCCAATATTTACAACATGAATTCACAACACTTTATTATCTTTGTCTCCTAATTGTCTTTTTGATTACATTAAACCTTTTATAATTTATTAAGCGAGTGAACCTCGTTTTTCAGTATGCACAGGCAGAGACACTGGTCCTAAATTTCGCAATTGCTGGAAGTGCAGAAGGGCTCCTTGGAGGAGGTGACTCTGCTGAGTGCTGAGCCCACAGCCCGTGTCAGCACGGCTGGAAAAGCCGTGGAAAATCGCGCCGGAGTGGTGTCGGCGTCGGGGCGTTTGTCAGGCAGCCGAGTAGACGCACCGCTCGGGGTCCTTGCATTTTCCCGCCTTTTTTTTCTTTTTCCGCCATCTTTAGAAGGTCAAGCAAAACCGCAGCCGACCGGCCATCTTGTCTGTAGCGTCACGTAACTTTTGCCCTTTCTCGCCGCCATTTTTGTTGTGGCTGAAGCCACTTCCGGCCAAGCGGCCATCTTTGTTGTGGCACAATTAAGGCCCCCGCTGCTCACAATGCGTCTGTCGAAGTCGGCTGCCTGAACGGAAAACCGGCGGACGCCGACCGACTCCGCGCTCTCCTCATGATTTTCCGCCGCCTTTCCCGGCGCGAGGACGAGGGCGGCGGGGCTCAGCGGCTCCGTAGCTGGGCGGCGGCCGCGCCTGCGGCGGCAGGCACTGGAGCCCACGCCTCTACCGCTGTCCTGCCGGCCTGCCGCCATCTTCAGTGTGGCAATAAGCCTGACCCGGTTCCTGCGGTGGGGTCTCGGCTCGGCCCGGCCGTGGGGGGGCGACCCTGCACGTGCAGAGAAGCGAGGGAAAAAACAACGTGTGCAGCCCCTATCCAAAAAAACCTCTACAAGGAACGCTCCAAAAAACACCCGACCGAAATTTAACAAGCCCTGCCTCTAACCAAATAAATAAATAACAAAAAGCCACTTTAAAAAAATATTTTTAATATCTATTTTTATATTTCTATTCTATATTTATACACATTTATAACGCATTATATATATTAAAATATATTAACATCTATACATATATTTTTCATATTGAATATTAATCTACTTGTATATATTTGTTACTTGTATTTTTTTATATCTATATATATCTCCCTATATATCTTTATTATAGATTTGTATATTTTCATTTCTATATTAAAAGCCCTGCCTCTAACCAAATAAAAAAAAAACAAAAAAACTTTATTTAAATATTTTTAATATCTATTTTTATCATATTTATATTTATATTATATGTTCATGCACATATATAACACACACTGTACTAAAACACATTAACATCTACAGATATATTTTTCATATTAAATATTAACCTACTTGTATATATTTATATTACTTTTATTTATTTCTTTTATATATATGTGTATATATATATATCTCCCTATATTTATATCTTTATTAAAGATTTGTATATTTTCATTTCTATATTATTAATTTAAAAGCTCTGTCTCTAACCAAATAAAAAACAAAAAGCCCCTTCACCTTAAATGGTTAATGAAATATTTTTTAATTTCTATTTTTATCAAATTTATATTCCCATTTATATACTATATTGAAATAGGTGTACATGTAACATATATGAAAATATATTTCTATTAACAACTATACATATATTATTCATATTATATATTAAATATAAATCTATTTGTACCTATTTATAACATGTATATTTATTTCTTTGTGTGTATATATATCTTTACATATTTAATATATATTTGTATATTGTAAATTTTGTTTAAACTGTAAATTTAATTTACAAAAAATAATAAATTTTAAATATATAAAATTAAATATAAATATAAAAATATAAAAATAAATTTAAAATAATAAATTTAACGTATTCAAATTGTAAATTTATTGTAAATTTTATCTAAAAGCCCTGCCTCTACCCAAATAAAAAACAAGCCTTTATTTTAAACTATATTTAAATAATTTTTTAAAACTTAGATTTATAGTTTTTACTTATATCTTCTATTTTATATATATTCTTGTATTCTGTGTAATATAGATTAAAGCATATTACAAGAACATACATAATATTATTTATCTTTTAGAAAGTACATATATATATAAAAGGAAAAAAAAGTTTGGGGATTTTTTTTGTTTTAGTTTGTTAAAAATTAATTCAAAGTAAGGGAGAGTTTTGTTTTGTTGTTTGTTATTGTAGATTAATATAGTTTGGAGAAGGATGTGAGGGAGTGAGTGTTGTTTTTGTGTGGGGTTTTCTGTTTGTTTTGGAAATTAGTTTTAAAGGTGGAGAATTTAATATTTAGATTAACTAGCATAGATGATTTGGGATAGAAGTATTAAAAAGTTATTTTAGAATATTTTATTTTTAATTTTTATATTGTTAGTTTATTATTAAAATTTATATCTTTTAATTTTATATACATATATATATAGATAAGGGTAGTGATATTTAGTAAATAGTGATGTTTATATATATTTTTATTTAATTATCAGATTTTTTTGAGTTATATATTATTTTTTGTATTATTTATAATGTGTAATTTGGTTTTTGAGTAAAGAATTTTATGAATGGGGTTGTTTCTATTTGAAGTAGAATTAATTGTTTTTTTAATACATTTTTTATATTTGTTACAGGGATTTTGTTTTTGTTTATGGTATGTCAGGGTTGAGATTGGGTAGGGTTTGGTTAGAGGAGTTTTGGATTTTAATTAATTAGGTGGATTTTGTTAGATGTTCTTAATTTTTGTAAGATTTTTTTTATGTTTTTAAGGTGGCTTTTAATAGATTATTGTATTTTTTATTTGTACTTGGTGCATGGTAGGGGATATGGATATTTATTGAATATTATGTTTTTTAGTTTAGTTGCTGATAAGGCTGTTATTTATTTAGTGATAGTTTTTATTATTGTATGTAGTCTTCATTTTGGTGTGTTTGGGGTAGAGTAATGTAGTCAATTTGTTCAGTTTATTTATATTTCTATTTGGGTTTTTGTGTTTCTTATAAGTGTTCAATTGTAGTATATGTTATGGATAACATGAGAAACATTGTTTATGGTTAAATTTATTTTTTGGTTTTGTGTTTATTTATAACTGGTATTTTTATTTTGATCATTTGAGATATTATGAGTTTATTGGGTTAAGAATAATTTGGTTTTGTGTGGTTAATTGATGTTTATTTTTCATTTATTTATTTATTATTTTTGTAGTTAGATGTACCTGTTTATTGTTTTGGTGGTTACTATTCATTTTATTTTTGGGATATAAATATTTATATGATGGATTTCTATAGGTAGTTTGTTTTGGTAGTGATTTTTTTATTGTTTAGTATTTAATTTTTTTTATTGTTAATTAGGTTTCTTTTATTTATTTTTATAGAGTATTGATTATTGTTTATTAATTAGTAGGTAGAGATTTGGTTACTAAAAAAAAGCAATGTTTAAGGTTCATTGACTAGTTTTGAGTTTTGTTAGTTGGTTTATTTTTTAGTAGTTTTGTTGTGTTGGGTTTTATATAGGGTTTATTTTTGATTATGATGTGATAATTATTAGTAAAAAGAGTCTAAGTGTGGTTTTTTTTGCTCTTCTTGAACTTAAGTAACACAGTTACTGAGTCCTTTATGCACACAGTAAGTATACAAATAGAATGTAATCAGTAGAGGGGTTTTTTACTGTTTTGAACCCCACATTGGGCACCAAGTAATTTATTTGTTTTGGTTTAGGGTAAATTTGGGAGAAAATTTTTAGAGGGGGTCTTTTTAGAAAGTAAACATTAAGCAGGTTCTTTCTTAACTGGTTTGGGAAATGATTTTTTGGAGAAAAGTGGAATAAAAACATTTATTTAACATGCAAAGTAGTCACAAGGATAAAAAAAGATAATATTAAACAATAAAACTTTTTGCTGTTCAAAGGTATGATAAATCTAGAAAGTTTTTGTCGTGGGGTAGCATGTCTTTTTTCAGTCCCTCTGGCCTCGGTGGGCCATAGGCATGAGCTCCTGGTGTTTGTCTGAATCTGGGAAATGTTTTTGCTAGAGTGAGCTAAAAAACTAACTAAAAGTAAGGGAGAGCTCTGTCCTGCTGTCTGTCTGTGCTGCAGACAACAGAGTTTGGAGAAGGATGTGGGGCAGTGAATGTTGTTTTTGAAAACAAACTGCATGCTGCTTTTTCCCTCTTCTTCACTCTGGGAATTTGTCTCAAAGGTGCTGAACTTAATACCCAGCACAAACAGAACAAATGATTAGGGATACAAGCATCATAAAGACACTCCAGAACAAAACTTTATGGCATTATTTTCAAAACTACTACCTATCTCCAGTCAGAGCTCCCTTTATTCCTGTATACAATAGAGGTGACAGAGAGGTTTTCCTTACAAAGGGATTTAGAACTAAATTCCCACTCTTTGCCAATACCAATAAAAACTAAAAAACTTCACAGCTTTTTGTATTCTGCACCCAGCCCTCCCTGTGAATTTCCTGGCAGCTCGGGGTCCCTCTGGGGAAGGGTACCCAGCACAAGCCCTCCCCATTCCCCACTCACCTTGCTCCTCCAGTGCAGCGTGTGCTCTCCCAGGGACCTTGGCGTGCCCCAAGTGACATCAGAGCCCCTCAGTGTCCACCCCATCCCCCTCAGCCTTTGCTCCTCACCCCCAAAGAAGGCACAGAACAACTCAAACTGCCCTGGACAGCAGCACCTTGCTTTATTGGAACCCTTTCCGGGTGTAGATCCCCCCAAAAAGGAGCTCTGCTGCAACAAGAAAGGGGGGCAGGTCCCAGAAATTCCTCCCCAGAACCCCCAGTCACAGGCCAGAGGCAGAAAGAGAGGACACAGGAAGAGTGGGGTGCAGGATGAAATTGGAAAAAAAAAAAAAAAAGAAAAAAGGATGAGCAGCACAACAGAGAAGGAGCAAAACAGAACAAGGACAGGGAACAGGACACAAGGATTCAGGGGGAAAGTGGAACTGGGAGCATGATATGGCCACCAGAAATAAAGAAAGAACATGAGTGAGGCAAAAAAAGAAACCCAAAAAGAAACTCAAAAAAACCCCAGGGGAAAACCAAACCAACCAAACAAAAATCTTGAGATGGGCAGCAAGACAGAAAGAGATTAGAAGAACAGTGACAGGGAAGAGGACACAAGAATCTAGTGGGAAACACTGGCATGGGGAGCACCACAGAGAATAAGAACATGTATGAGGCAAAAGAAAAAAAACCAAAAAACCCACACCAAAACAAACAAAAACTGGGGAAAAAAACCCAAAACAAAACCAGGGATGAGCAGCAGTCACAAATAGTGACTGACAATCTCAGGGGAACACCCTCGCCTGGATGAGGCGCTCTGCCGTGGATTTAATCCACCCACATCTGAAAGCAAGCTAAGACAGAAGTCAAAGTGCTGCAGGATAACTTCACAGCTCCAGACATCTTGTGTCAATCTAGGAATACCATCCAGACTCCAACTACACCCTACATTCCAAATTTCAAATTACAGGTGCCTGGGACTTGTCCTTTTACACCTACACCCAGACTAGGCAGCAGGGCAGAGCAGCTCCATGCCAAATACACTCAGACACCTGTGACACACAAGACAGTAGACACAGGGACACAACAGGGAGACAAAACTCTCGGCCAGAAGAATGGCCACAAGGACTGAGAGAATGCTGAACCAGATGACACAGTAGACAAGTGACACGGCACACCCCGGGCCTGTTCTGCCCTGTGCACCTCAGCATTGTGAGCCAAAGTAAAGCTTTCCCTTATGGATACTAAATATGAGCAAAAGCAAGGAGCACAGTGCCTGTGGAAAAGCAGGCCACATAACTTTCTCAGTCTTGCCTGAGAAAGTGGCCTGAGAAATCATAAAGAAGAATTAAAACAATCCTTAAAGATAGAAGACAGCCTTGCAGGTGCTGTTTGTCAGTTTCTTGTTTTCTTACAAAAGGAAGTCAAAGGGCAGTGTACCCCACTAACCAATGATAGCAATGTATTAGTTCACTGACCAATAAGAATTTTACCTTTCTGTACTTTTGCGTGTCAGTCTATAAAAGAAGATCTGAGGTAATAAATCTCACTCTCCTGTTCAACTCACAAGAGAGTCTGTGTCGTGCTTCTCACCGTTCCCAGTAGTGCCACAGTCCCTTGACGTGGCCTAAGGGGCCACAGCTGGGACCGCCCCGTCTCCAAAGCTGACTCAAAAATCCCTGGCCATGAGTCCCAGACCCGGCACCCTGCTTTCATCCCCTCTGCGGGTTGCAGCCTTTGACTTAGTCTGCTGCCCGGGGGTGAGAATCCACATGGGGCATGAGGGAAGGCTGCCTCACCGTCCAGTGGGTCCCTGCCGTCACCAGGATGTTGTCTCTTGGTCAGCTACAAGAAAGAAAACCAAACATCATTGTGCAACCTCAGTAGCACGTTGGTCAAAACTCAACAGCTCTTCTACTCACTGTCTCCTGAGAATGCCTGGGTCCTTGGGCCACACGCTTCAGCCCTGCTGGTGGACTGATGCTTGCAGAGCCGAACTCTTCGCGGTGGCCTGCCCTTACCAAATGCGGCCTCGAGGAGGAGTGGGAGCAATCCCTGGCTGAGGAGGGACAGAGAGCCCAGGGTGGGCTGGGAAAGCCGCAGTTATCCCCAACCCTGTGGATCTGTCCCCCCCATTATCGCTTCCTAGGGCCTGGCTGGCCCTAGCATGAGGGGTACTGCCTGCACCTCTCAGGGGTTCTGGCACTCTGCTGCTTTAGGGTTCCTGCTTGCAGCTGCTCTCAGGGAAACAGGGGTGCTGTTAGGACTCCTATTTAGGGTTTGGGTTAGGGGTCTGGTACACCTGTACTCTACCTTATATCCCAACCTGTACCCCTTATTTTCACTGTTTGTCTCTAGCCCTCCCTCAGCCTCTCTGTGCCATTGTCAAGCCCCCTGTTCCTCAGCAGTCAGCCTCTATTTCCCTGTTTCTGGCCCCTGGTATGTGTGTGTCACCCTCGAGCACCTGCTTTGCTGTTCAAGATACCCATCTGCCTCTTAGTTACTCGTGGGGTGTTTAAGGTAAGCGCTAGGGGAGGGGTGAGAGCTGGTGCACCTCTATTTTATATCCTAAGCTGTACCCCTTATTTTCACTGTGTGCTCTCTAATCCTACAGCTTTTTATTCCTCTCTGTTCCTCAGCCTGTGACACCCTCGAGCCCACCCGCTTAGCAACCCCTTCTCTGTGCTGCGGTGCCCCCCTGGATGTGGTCCCTACCCTTTTTCTTTTGGCGTTGTCCTCCTCTGAGCGCTGCAAACACCTCCGTCCCTACTTTCTACTGCTGTAAGGTTCAAAGCGGCACCAGCGAAGCCATTTTATATCGCCGGAGGGGCGTGGTCGCGTGACGTAAATGATGACGCAGCGGGGAGCGGTGCGAGGAGAGGAGCAGAGAGCGGGGGCGGTGCCGGGGCAAGGCTCGCGTGAGGGGTGGGTGAGCGGGAGGGCGGAGCTTAGTATGAGTGACAGGCGCTGCTGCGCGAGGCGTGGGAGCGGGGTCCTCTCATCGGAGGGGCATCAGCACAGATTTGCGGCAGTCTCTGGGAACGTAGTTCCCAGGAGTCTCAAAAAAAAAAACCCCTCCTGCCTGACAAAAACCCCGGCCCCAGCACGGTGTGCACCCAGCCCTTGGGGATGAGCATTGCCTTGCAGACTGGGCAGGACCAAGGTAAAAAAAAGCCCCAAAAACAGCAAGGGCAGGGAGCGCGGGGGCTGTGGGGACGATGGAGCGGGAGCTGTGGGCCGCACCCGCAGGGGCAGGGCCCCAGGACAGCTGCCCCAGGGGGCTGCAGTTCCGCCCTGCCCACCTCCGTGTCCGCCCGAGCAGCGCAGAACGCGGGGCTCGCTCGCCTTTGGCCTCTCTGTTCCTGCTGTGCCAGCGGCAGCTGTGCCGAACGGGATAAATCCCCTTGGCTCGTGGAGTCTGCCTCCGAAGCTGAGCACTCGTCAGTGACGAGTGAAGACCATGTTAAGCCGCACGAGTGGCTGAGGGTACAGGGCTTGTTCAGTTGCGGAAGAGATTGAGCGGGTAATTCTTCAGGGGTCTGCAGCTTCCTCCCCACACGCAGCTCTGATCTTTGCTTTTTCTGACCAGTGATAGGACCCGAGGGAATTGCTGGGGCTCTGTCAAGGGAGGGTTAGGCTGAGTATCAGGAAAGGCTCTTCCCCCAGAGGGTGCTGGCACTGCCCAGGCTCCCCAGGGAATGGGCACGGCCCCGAGGCTGCCAGAGCTCCAGCAGCGTTTGGACAGCGCTGCTAGGGATGCACAGGCTGGGATTGTTGGGGTGTTTGTGCAGGGACAGAGGTTGGACCCGATTGTGGTTGGACCCGAGGTTGTGGGTCCTTTCCAACTCGGGATATTCCACGGTTCTATTCCGTGACTGCCATCGGAAAGATGCCGGCTTTAGCCAGCTCCCACCCGACCCGAGGCGCTGTGAGTATCGCAGCCCTTTGCCCAGCGTGATGACTCAGAGGTCGCTCAGTGCGCACGGCTGTTCCTGAGCTTGTTCCTTGGGTTTCGCTCCTCGTAATAATCCCGCAGCGGGATTTGGGACTGGCTGTCTTCCACACACGGCTCGGTTTGTTTTAAGCACAGCTCCGCCCCACCGCGGCCCCGGCACCTGTTTCCCCCCCCGCCATTCCCCTCCCTTCCGGGGCGGGCGGCGCAGTGCGGAAGGACGCGGGGCCGGGAGGAAGCGGATCCCGGTGGATCCCGCCGGCTCCGCGGCACCGGGCGGGGCGGACGGACGGTGAGCGGGGCGCTACCGCGGGGCCGGGCCTGGGCTCCGGGGTGGCCGGTAGAGGCTCGGGCGCCAGGCGAGATGGGGCGGGCACTTCCAGGCGTGTCCCGCTGTGCCGGGAATGTGGCGGCCCGGCAGTGGGAGCCCCGCGGCTTGGCCGTGCCCTGAGCCCGCCCGGCCGCGGAGGGCTCGGGGAGAGGCCGGAGAGGGCAGTGCGTATCCGCTCCGGAGGTCAGGGAGCTGCCGGGAAGGGAGGGCGGAAAGCCCCGCTCCGGAGCTGTCCTCCTTCCCTGCATTTTCCCGAGCCTTAGCAGGAAAATTTGGCTGTTCTCGCGTTTGTTTATGGTTTGCTGCAGTGTGAGAGTTTTGTGGGGTTTTTTAAGATCTCGCTCGTGTGTGGCTGGCGGGCAGCGTCACCAGTACGACACTGCGATGTTTCAGCCGCCGCAGGGCAGGGTTTAAATCAAAATCAAACCCTGCTTTTGTTAAAAAAAAAAAAGGGGGAGGGAAAAAGAGCCGAAAATAAGCTGACATTTTTGTACCATCCTTTAAAATGTCTTGACGGCTTCAGTGTTTACAATCTGCTGTCCTTTTGTACAAGGTCAGAATCAGTAAAATAGATCTAAAAATTGAAACCTGTCCCTCTGCTTTTGGCACTAGTTTACCATTAAGGTGATTACTACTCTTCCATATTGCTGGTAGCTGGAAAACCTTTTCGTTTTTTTATTTCCCTAAGAAGAAATCTAGTTTATTAAGTACTGGGAAAGAAATTGCTTTAAACTAAAAGAGAATAGGATTAGATTTAGATGTGTTCCCTGTGAGGGTGGTGAGGCCCTGGCACAGGGTGCCCAGAGAAGCTGTGGCTGCCCCTGGATCCCTGGAAGTGTCCAAGGCCAGATTGGACGGGGTTTGGCGCAGCCTAGGATATTGGAATGTCCACGGCAGGGGGTGGAACTGGATGAACTTTAAGGTCCCTTCCAACACAAACCAGTCTGGGATTCTGTAAAATTCTAGTTGTCTCAAAGAAGCTTTTAAATAAATACATATTTTGAAAGGTGTTTCTCTGGCTTGTTCTGGTTTTGAAACACTCTTATATCATCTTTAGGTAATCCCTGTAGTTGTTTTGGAACATAGATAAACTAAGTCTCGTGAGGTAGAATGAGGGAGCAGGGGGTTTTGTTGTTTGTTTTTGTTGAACACTTAAAATCTCTAGGAAAGGACATGAGTCAAACCTGCTTTGTGGGAGATGTCTGGAAGCACAGGGAGGTTTCATTAACATCATCTTGTATTGGACAGGGCTGCCTGTGTTTGAGGCAAAATGGCTTTCAGTAAAGGATTCCGTGTCTATCACAAGCTGGATCCGCTTCCCTTCAGTGTGATTGTGGAAACCAGGAACAGAGAGGAATGTCTCATGTTTGAGTCCGGAGCTGTGGCTGTCCTCTGTAAGTCAATCTGTTTTGATAACTACCATGTTAGAAAGGTGGCAGACACTGTGTGAGCCATTTTTTTGTGGAGTGTAAAGAAGCAACTGTTCTATTTTTCTGTTTGCTAATGGAGAGGCTTCTGATTTAAATGAGAAAATAGGCATTTTCTTATCTTCATCTGTTGAGAGAGAATTTTACACATTTAATTACATCTCGTTATGCATCTATATTTTCATGTCCACTAAATTTTCTTACAGTTACTTCCAACATCATCTTGTTTCGTTGATTTTGAACAACCCTATTTTGAACACACGATAACTCATTGATGAACTAATTATCTGTGTTGCATTTCATAACAGTAAATTCTATATTCTTAAATGTTATGTCATAATTTGGTCTTATTTTGTGTGATTTTAGATAGCTTTTTGATTTTTAGCTTTATTTTGTCCCTGTATTTTTAACCTCCCTCAAGACTCTGTATTGATTTGTTTTGTCATAAAATGAGTAATATTTGGAGCAAGATTGCATTGAAGAGTTATTTTTACATGTTTTAAGTGAAAACCACATGAGATATTTTCCTGAAGTTTTGCCCACTTCCCCTTTTTTTTATTGGAGGACGCTAAAATGAGAAGTGCTGAAGAGATCCATAAGGCCTATACATAGGCTTTTAAAATATGTCAAATTATAGCATATGTTTGTGTTCTTTAGGAAGTCTAAGCACCTGGTTGCACAGCATTTCTGAGCTTGATTTTGGCTCTTTTATAGAAAACTTTCATTCCATGGAATTAGTTTTCTCCTTAGCCAGCACCTGCTAGAGGCCTGGCAACAACTGATGTGGTTGCTGTAGCTGTATGATGGTCCAGGTGAACAGTGGGTGTTTTTCTCCTATTTTTGAAATTCTTTCTTTTTCTGGTACAGTTTCTTCATACTATGTATTTAAGTAATCTCCTTGACTTAGATAGCAGTATCTGTAAGGCACTGTAGTGTGGATTAAGTCTCCAGTCATAAAGGCAGTGAACAGGTTTAGTGCAAGCCATAAAACATTTTGAAGATTTGTGGAACAGGTTGTTTCAGCCTATGTTTAGTAATTATGGAACATACTTGAGCTACTTAAGGGCCAACAGATGAAAAATAATTTATTCCTGAAGGTTATGCTCAGAAAGGGCAGTAAGTCACTTCTGATGTTGGGATACACTGCAGGCACCTGGATAAACATCCTTCCCAAAAAGTAAAACCCGTGTCAAAGTTCATGCCCACTTCCTGCCCTTGTTGTTGCCAAGCAGAGGAAGCCAGACCTGAAGGAGGTTTGAAAGCCTCTCTCCTCTTGGGTTCTGTACTTCTGTTAGTGATAGCTCATTATTAATCTGCAAAGCACTGTCCTTGGAATTCTAATTGGTAGATTACATCATAGCAAATGTTCATACTCAGCTGGAAGTAGTTAGTTAGTGAGTATTGTTTTCAGTAAGCTTAATCAGGAAACTGCTTACTCTTTTTCTGTCTGGTACATGGGCATAGTTTTCCACTGAATATTTAGCAATGTCATTTTTCTTTAATTCCCTCGATTTTATTTCCATAAAATTCCCTAAATTCTTTAGGTACTGATAGTTTTCTTAATGGTTAGAAGATCACAATCTTAAACTGACAGCAGAAAAAGCCCAGAAATTCCCTAGGTCAGGTTTATTTTTCTTCTCTTTTTCTGCTTGCTGTTCCCATCTGATATCAGTTGTTTTTAATGTGTATTTAAAGGAGTAGAATTATTAGCACTGGGGGAAGATTTGTGTAGTGCTACTTCTCCATTTCACTGGCCATGTCACAGAATCCAGCCAGAAGATTCCAGTCAGTAGCTGTACAAACTCACAGGTATTTGTACAAATAATAGACAAAGTTAATGAAATATTACTGTCCCTTGGGGAAGATTTCCCATGTTTGGAAATCTGTGTGAATAGATAGAAAAAATGGTCAGATCAAGCATGTATCCAGAACAGCATCACTTAAACTGTCAAAAACTTCTGAGTTTTGATGATGGTGCTACCACTTTTTAAACTACAAAAATTGACAATACTGTTATATTTCCAAATATTTTACTAAATACTGGAGATTAAGTAACCTGTTTAGCCTTATACCTGATCATAGTTCTCTTACCTGTATGTAGAGTGGATAATATATGCACAGTCTAGTGAAATATATTTTAACATTAAAACTGATTCATGGGGCTCAATTCTGAGAGCCTTAGTGAACTGCATCTCTGGAATATCCACGTACAGAAATTCAGCTTTGAAATGGGCTAAGAGAAAGGAATGGAAGCTTACTGAATCCTTTCAGTGTCATCTTAAAGGAAGCACATCTGTCATTTTGCTGAGGGAAGGATAACCTTCCTCCCCATGCCCTCGGTGAGGCACTGCAAGATGATTCAGAGGATTTCATTCAGCCTCGGTAGGAAATTCTGCAGGGCTTAGATTTTCAGTGGCTGATTTTCAGTGTGCGTGCCATGTGCTGTTCCAGTCAGCCAAGTCGGAGGGAAGCAAGGAAGAGGGTCAAAGGGATAGTTCAGAGGTGATGGTTGTGTAACCGTTCAGTCTGAACGTGGGAGCAGCCCAGGCCATCCTTCTGCTGGAGGTTTTCTGTGTGGATTAACTAATATTGTTGTCATCGAAACACCTGAGCATTACTTTGCTTTCTTTTGTACATTTAACACCTTGCTGGTCCGCACGGTCCTGGTATTGGATTAACCTGAGACACTAGAGTCTGAGGGGATCCTTCTCAAAGCCTGGTGAGAGCACCTGGGTTTAAATGTCAGCAGCTTCACTGCTGATTTGTTTATAATATAGTGGGAGTGTCATAGAATTATTTTTCTTATTTTCCATATGAAATGGGCAGTGTGTTTATTCTTTGAAATAGGGCTCTCTGAGATGTCTTAACTGGAGAGGTTTCCCTGACTGGGCAGGAGTGTGCTCTCTCTCTCTTCCTGCTGGTGAGTCATCCCAAGTGAGTGGTAAGCTGTCTTTACTCCTGTCGTCTGCTGTGGAGAACATTCTGTCTGAGAAAACACTGAGCCATGAAGATGCAGGAGCATCACACGCATCCTCGGACCGCAGTGTCATAGTAAAACTGAGGAGAGAGCAGGTGTGAGCAGGAGGAGGAGCAGTGCCCACCTGGGCTCTCTGGAGCTGAAGCAAGAGCTGTAATAACTCATGTGCAGCAGGCATTCTGGTAGCTGTTCACCACCAGGGTTAGCAGTGCTACTCAGACCACTTCTTAGTAAGAAAATTCTTCCATGCATTTAAGTCAAGGTGGTCTCAACGGGCCTTGAAAAGCAATCTGGCAGTGTTTCCTCATCGCCAGCATCCTGAGCTGAGCCATTACTAGGGGTGTGTCAAAAAAAGAGGTATCAAAAGTAATAAAATAATTCTTTGGTTAATTTAATAAATGTAGGTAGTGACTGTATTCTGATTTTGATGACACCTCTGTGGTAATATTCAGGTGTTAGCTTTAGTTTAAAGACCAAAAATTTAACTGTCATAATTTGACAAAACCCTTGGGAACTTTAGGCTTAAAAGATCAAAACCAAATTGTGTTCATAAATTTTTCAGATTTTTTTTTCAGATTTTTCAGATTGTAAACCTTTTAAAGTGACAGATGTGTGGTCTTTTTCTCCTCTAATGTAAGTTAGAAGTCTTGGGTCTGAAGGAAATGCACATAATTTCAGGATTGTGGTTTTGTTCCCTGCTTAGAGTCCCATATTCTACCTGGAGACTGTAGAACTGTAATTTGAAATGTGTTGTCTCATGGCACCCTGTGAGCTCACCAAGAAGACAGCCCAGCTGTAGAAAGCCTACATGGTGACTTTCACTGTGATCCTAACTTTTTAATTGTTAAAATTGGGAAACTGATTTCTGGATCTGGAATGAAGCGGAATACATGTTGAACCAGATTATCCTGAAAACGGGTCTGTTGATGGGGTTCTATTTGTGTAGCACTGGGAGGGCTGGCATATTCCCTTCAAAATAATTGAATGGTCACCTTTGTTTATATGCGTCTGTGATTAATAAGGTGTTCTTATTACAGATGACGTTTTAAAATACTGTTACCTGTTCTTCTGTAATAAACAGTGACCTGAAATTTTGTTGGTTTTTTTTCTTGACACTGCCAATGGGGCTTTCTGGCTTTCTCCAGATGTACATTACAAATTGGTTTGAAAATCACTCCATATGTGTTGTGGTTTTGTGGAGTTTTTTGTTAGTTTGGTTTGGTTTCTTGACACTGATTTATAGTGATCATGAAAGGACAGAATCTTTCTGGTTTTGGATGGCTGAAGATAGGGGTCAGTAGGACTGGTGCCTTGGGCTTCTGGAGAGCAGAGTTTGGCCTGTTAAGGGGACTGGATAAGACTCCCTTGGGAAGAGAATGAAAAAGAGTGTAGTGAAGCTGTGTCTTCCTGGTTTCATCTTGATTTTCAGAAGCTTCAAATGCTTTTTCTGGATGTTGTAGCACACCTGACCACAGGAAGTTCCTTGTTGGGCACTGCCTTGAAAGCCGAAGCCTGGGATCAGTGAGCATGGACCATGGCAGGATGGAGGAAGTGATGCCATATTTGACATTTTCCCATGTGAATTTTGACCTTAAGAAACAAATTGAGGTGGGAAAACTGCGGGCAGTGTGAGAGAGAAACACTTAGGTGGTTACTGTGGAAAAGCTTTGAGTTCATACTGAATTAGGTCCAATGTAAATGAAAAATATGGCATGAAATGCTTTTGGTTGGTTCTTGGGCACTTTAAGAAAACAATGACTAGCCACAGTATCTTTCTCTATTTTTATTTGCTTAGTTGGTTGGTTTTGCAACCCTTTGCTGCTTTATTAGTCTTCTTGTTGGTCTGAATTTGCAAAGCCCATGTTACTTAATTTACTTTAGGCATTTACTTGTTAAGGCTTAACAAGGATATCCCTCATTCTCTGCAATGGAAAAAGAGAATAAATCCATAGAAGACAGAAAAGGCATTGTTCCGCCATGTCATTAAATCCCAGCAGGCACCTTTAAGAAAAATCCTGCAAGAAGTTTGAAACGAAATCTGATCTGTCCATAATAATTTCAAATGTGGAGGAAGAACATGGCAGCTTTCTGGTTATGGAAAGCTGAGTTTGGTAAAAGACAGATTGAAAGAACCAGGGTCTGAAGTTTAAAAGTTCTTTCCAGCCCCATTGTTTTCTGGTTAAGAAAAACACAGTTTGGTGATGCTGACAAAATGTTTTTAGATTGGCTGCAGGTTCTTAACACTCACCGTGGGTGAAGACTTTAGAAATAAATCCTCATGCTGCTATAAAACTCTGTATTACATCTATGTTACAGGAATATTAGTGCAATAGGTATCAGTGCAATAAGGTAAAGAAACATTTTTAAAATCCACTTAATAAAGCATTGAATGGGGTTGGATTTCAAGCTGTGGTTAAATAACTGTTTCATCTATATTAATTTGTCTGATTCACTTTAGTAAAAGAGCTGGCTGATATTTGAACAGAAGCAATAGGCTTGAGCCCAGGCAGAGCTATACTAATCTTAGGGAATACTTGTTAGGAAGAGCAATTCTAAATAAAATAGAGGTTTTTTTTTTTTTTATTCTAAATAAAATAGGGATTTTGTCTAAATGGCACAGCTAATGTGAGAGAGCACAGCAGAATGCCAGGGTACATAGGCATTAAAATTTACTCCTCTTCATGTCGTGTTCTGAGGTTTTTAGTGTGAAAGCAAGATGGTGCTGATTGTTGGTAACCACAGAACCTTGATCCCTGTAAATCCCGTGGCAAAGCTGGAATTGTTGATGTTGCCCTTCCAGTGCAGTCTCGGTCATATGCAAAAGCTCAGGATGGGTGGGATCCAGCTGCTCTGCAGCATCTCTCAGCTCTCAGGCTCGTTGGCCTGGCTGTTACAGTGCTGATGAAGGGGCTAAAGTGCACATTACTCCCAGGAGAGCAATGGCAAATATACTTTATATGACAGGGTTGTTTGCGGTTTTTTGTTGAAAACTGTCTGTGAAAACTGTGTCTTCCTAATTCATCTGAGACATGGCTTTTAAATACCAGTTTTTATATACCAGTGGACCTGCAAGTGTTTTGATCGGCTTGGAATATATGAGATAGTCTTGTTCAGGGATAATACTGCCACATCATGGTTTTATTCTTGGAGAAAAAGGGTAATTTTTTAAAATAAAGTGACATTAAAGACTAATTTTAATACAGGAGAGCATTCTCAGGCATTGTATTTTCGTGTGCTGTAGATAGTTTTTATAATAAGAGATGATGCTGTTAAAAATGTCACTGTTCTCCTTTATTATCACTTGGATTTTTGCTTTTTTTATTGCTTAAAAACATAGCATGATCATACTCTGTCACAGAATCAAACCCTCATTTTCCATTATAAAGTGCCATATGCTCATACATTTTGATTTCTTTCCAGAAGTGTCATGTAAGCACTGCTTTTGTAATCCCTCAGTATTTCGGTTTGGAGTCACTGCTCTCACTGCCGTGAGTATTATTGGGGCTTTTACAGCAGCAGATCTTTTCCTTTCTCTGCACAGCTTCTGCAGAAAAAGACACAATCAAGAATACGTACTCCAAAGTCATGGATGCATATGGGCTCTTGGGTGTGTTAAGACTGAACCTTGGTGAGTCAAATAGTAAAACTTGAGTTTTTCATTTGGGGCAGAGTACTGTGCTGCTTGTGTAAGACTGGATCTTTGCATCAGGAGCAGGGCTTATTTTTTTCTATTTGTTTGGTTTGTTTTTTTCTTTGCAGAGTAACTTAGAAGTTTGGAGCACTCCCAAAAATGAGGGAGTGGACAAAAATAACTTCTGTTTCTGCAATCCCTGTTCTTTGCAGTGTGGTTTCTTTTTTTTTTCTTTTTTTTTGTGTAGAACTTGAGAATGCATTCTTGGCATTGGTTCTTTTTGTATGTTTTTCAGGCAAACTGGGGTGGGCTTCCATGCCTCCAGCACATAAATGAATCAACATCCTACTCTGCTAAGATCCATTCTCTTACCTGAGCCCTTTCCTGTTTTGCAGGCGACACACTGTTACATTATCTGGTTCTAGTAACAGGATGCATGTCTGTGGGAAAGATTCAGGACTCTGAAGTTTTCCGAGTTACTTCCACTGAGTTCGTGTCATTGCGAGTTGACCCAACAGACGAGGATCGCATTTCAGAAGTGCGCAAAGTGTTGAACTCCGGAAACTTTTATTTTGCATGGTCTGCAACTGGCATCAGCGTAGACCTGAGTCTCAGTGCTCACCGCAGCATGCAGGAGCACACCACTACTGACAATAGGTTCTTCTGGTGAGTTCAGAATGGGTGCAGCAGGCGTTACATAGAGTAATGAATTCTAGAATAGCATCACTTGAACTCTAAGGGGAGAAGTACGTTACTAATGACAGGATGCTTTCGTGACCACTTGGGAGTTTCTTCATTGGAAGACACAGATTTTTCACTGCTTATATTGTATTTTCATCTGAACATCACCTGTGATGTTGCATTTCAGTTTGCTGCCTCTTAATTCTTCATCAGTTGTGTCAGTTTTTTAAATGGTTGTGGTTATGAAGCTTCAAAGAAAAGAAGTTACTATTTTTTAGAACAATCTGGATTCTAAAATGGTGTAATGTTTATAGATAGATTCCAAGGGGTTTACAACATATGAAAGCACTTCATAAGTTTTGTTACTCAGAAAACTGTGATGCGGCTGGTTTTGTTGAGACAGCAGGTAGGCTCTGCTGCAAAGTGCGCTTTGCTTGGCTGCTGCACTCGCTATCCTTTTACTGGATATTCTTGAATAAAGTATACGTTTTCACACACAGAATTTTTGGTGAGAAGAATACTGCTTCTGCTGATCAGCAGCCTAAATAGTGTCAGTAATGCACACTGACATATCAGAAATTCTGTTGCCTTCAGCCTTTGTTAAAAATGCTGTGTGTGTCTAGGAATCTTGGAAGGGTGCTGAAGACTTGCGTTTACACTGTTAGAACAGGTGAAAAGCTACATCTGTCCCACTCTTCTGGCCAAAATGCACCAAATGAGCTCTGGCATATGAGTCAATGCTTCTCTAGTCTTAGCTGCTACTTCGGTCAGGTAAAGAAATCTGATCAGAGTGAAGTATAAGAAAAAATTATTAAGGTAGGAAATAAGCTCAGGTCTTCAGAAACATTATTGCCTTGATGTAGGTTTATAGGGGTTGTAGAAACCTTGCTGTTTGTCTATGCATCTGAAAAAAGACTTGGCTCCCATTGATCAGTCAATGCTGCAAGGCTTGAGAAATAATGCCTGTCCAAAGAAGCTGGGCTGATTCTGACCCCTATTGTAAAACTTCAGAAGTTACCTGGTTCTGTTTTTTTCAGTAAGAACCAGTCCCCACAGGAGGTGGGTGGAATGCCCAGGTTCCAAGATCTAGAAATGTAATCTCTAAAAGTCAAGAGCAGGAAATAATTCTGCTTGTGCACTTCAGTGAGCTTTCTGGGGAATTTTCTGTACCAAACATCCAGGCTCAGAGTGCCCAGGGAAAGAATATTGTTTGCTTTCAGTGTCCTATTATAATGTACCTATATACTTAGGTTTAGGATGAAAAGGCTAAAATTAAAGAGCTTCCACCATTATAATGAGCATGCTGTTTACAATTCCAGTAGAATTTTTTGGGCAGACACGCAATCCGACATTATCCTGGAGCTTGCTTTTCATTTTTTTGTTATGCAGAAAATTTTGTTCCCTTTTTATACAAGTGAATGTTTCTGAAGACCAAAAGCCAAGCCCCACTAGAGTGAGTCGAACAAAAAATTTCACAAAACCCGAACTTACTTACTTAATACAGCATTGATTAGTGCTGCTAAATGCATAGGTACATTCAAACTGTATCTTCCTTTCATGTGAACAGCAATTGCTATTAGAGAATGATATATGGAGTATATAAAGCACCAGCACTTAACCCTGGAATTGGTGTTTATAGAAATTTGAGAACAAGTTGGCTGGGAATTTACTCCTGGAAGCCTGTCTGGTGAGCAGCATAGGGTTAGGGTGAGGTGGCATATAATGAAAGTATTCAATGTATACTGATAAGAAGTTATTTTCTAGCTTTATTTGGTGGTGGTGGGAGATTGAACAGTGCTTTACACACTACAGAAAAAGTAACCCTGTCATTGGAATTCTGTCTTGCTTTCCTAGAGTCTGCAATCTTTGGCTTCTCAAAACAAGGCTGAGCAGAGAAGTATAAACAAGCTTGGAGTGTTGTTCTTTTGCTGGGTGACAAGCAAGGGCTAGAAGGGCTTATTATTTTAAGGTCATTGAAATTCACAGCTTCACTCCATCTTCTTATTGTGCCATTTGCTATTTCAGGAACATTTAAATGAGAGTTATATCACAAAACTGTAGCATGCCTATTTTCCTGGTCTTGTTTGTGTTTGTAGCTGTAAGATGTAAGGAGTTGCTAGTTGGCTTAACAGTCTGAGCTGAATTGTAATTCCTTCTGGTTATTTAATGGTTGTTTTCTTCCTGATAGGAACCAGTCACTGCATTTACATCTGAAGCACTACGGTGTAAACTGTGATGACTGGTTGTTGCGTCTCATGTGTGGAGGAGTGGAGATCAGGACAATTTATGCAGCTCACAAGCAGGCGAAGGCTTGTCTCATATCACGACTAAGCTGTGAACGGGCTGGCACCCGATTTAATGTCCGGGGAACAAATGATGACGGTCACGTTGCCAATTTTGTTGAAACAGAGCAGGTATGTTACGCTCCAGTGCCCATTGCTTGGCTGACAAGACAGCGTAAATCCCTGTGTGGTTAGATTTTTGCTCTAAATCAACAAATCACAAGTCAAGTCTGCCACCAGCAGATATTGGAACAGTTTCTTTGATGCTAAATTAGGAAGCTAAGTAGGTTATGTAATTTGATGATCTTGGTTTTTAGTGTGGCTTATGGTCAGGGCATGCCTGGGTCTGAGTTGCAGTAGCTTAAGAAGGTGCTGAACTCCTGTGGGTGGCTGTGCTTCCCCTGAGCCCCTTGAGCTGCATGGCAGCATGTGTCACTTCTGGCCTGAGCTAATCTAAAGTAAAAGAAATGGGCAAAAGGGATTTTTGTTAAATACCGAAACACCAGTACCTTGTGGCTCAGGAAAGATAAAAGCGTTCTACTTTGCACAGCTCCTCTGAAAGGCGGCTTGTAAAGCCACTGTCATTCTGCTGCCTTGGATTTCATAGCTCTGCCCTCATTATACAGAAATAGGAGAACCTGCTGAATCTTTCTTTGCTGGCTTTCCTTGGCTCACTTTCCATGGTAGCCTATTCCCAAGGGGCTGTACCTGCTGCTGTGTTCATGCTCCTAGGTTTCTTTGGCTGACACCATCCAGAACGCAGGTGACTGAAGGAAGACTTCGTGCAGGAAGGGCTCTTCTTTTACAGCACCAGTTTCAGGAGTTAATCAGAACACTCTTAAGTTTCATAGTGTGTCAATGTCACTGAATGGCTGTAGCGTGTTACTCCACTTCAGTTTTCCTTTCCTGTATACTTCATGGACCGTGTTACGTTGGTTTCTGGTGCATAAGATCTGTATTAGTGTTCTCATGAGTAGGCTGCATGGTGATTTTCCGTGCATTGGTGTTCATATTAACTGTTCCTGCAGGAAAGTCTTACCAAGGTGTTTGAAACATCTTACTCCTACTGCAGGAGTTACTCAGGCCCAAAAAATAAAAGTTGTGTTTCCTTACGTGATGTGAACTGTGGTTCTGCAAGGGAGCAAGAGAGTGACGGAACTTTTCGTAGGAATTGTTCAGAGTCTCAGAAACCATATTTTAGCTTGTAGTGTGGAATATGTAATACATACATATATTTTATTTGCTCCAAGTATAGTTAAGGCTAAAAATTCTAAAAGTTTACATTGTGATAATTATTAATACTGTGCTTTCCTTAACAGGTGATATATTTGGATGACTCTGTGTCATCTTTCATACAGATTCGAGGATCTGTTCCATTATTTTGGGAACAGCCAGGACTGCAGGTATGCAGGAGATAGATTTAATTATACATTATAATTCTTATTCATGTCCTTTTAAACATCATCTACTAACCTTTGGGCTCTTCTGCACAGTTGCCTGTGAGGACGAGGTGATCCTTTGGGAGCACTTTGGTGCTGTTATGACTCCCCAAGACTGCTCCTCTCAAGTCTAAAAGTTGCTTTGCACACTACTTGAATGTTTATTCTTTTTTCCACGTCTTCTCTTTTAAGTTCTTTTTTCTCTTTTAAATGGGTTATCTAAGGGCATCCAAAGAGACTGTTCTCTTCTGAGTTCTTCCTGAGGAGAAGTCTTTTCAAGAAGTCAGTAAGGATCAAGAGTTACTGTAATAGTATTTCGTCATAATATTCTTGGAAGAGGGACTGATTCACTAACTACTACTGTGACACATTTTTTTACAAGAAAGGTTAAAAGAAGTTTGTGCCTTACAGGGACTCTAGGCTCTTTAGACATACCAGCATTTTGCAGCAGAACTGCTGAAACATTTACATGCCTTTTTCTCAAAACAAGATTTTGGTAAACAATGTAATCTTGGTGTTGCAGGTGGGATCCCATCGTGTCAGGATGTCAAGGGGTTTTGAGGCGAATGCACCAGCTTTTGACAGGTAAAAAGCATCTAAAGTTTTTGCTAATGCACTACAAACCTCTGGTGAGTTCTGCTGCATCACAGAGATGGGATTTGCTATTCCAAATGGGAGGCTTTGTCTGTACAAATGTGGGATTCAGCAGAGCTGGGAACTTCCCGGGGATTGCTTATGCCTTTCAATGCTTTGTTGGAAAGGGTGAATAAAATTTCTCTTGAATACTTTTCACCTTCTCAGTGTTGCAGGTGTTGCTGTTAATTTTCTGTGTGCCAGAAGATGACTGTGGATTTTTTTCTTCTGTTAACAGGCATTTCCAAACCCTTAAAAATTTATACGGCAAGCAAATTATTGTAAATTTACTTGGGGCAAAAGAAGGGGAGCACATGCTCAGCAAAGCTTTCCAGGTGAGTATGACAGTTCTTTCACTGTGCATATCCTTGGAATTTGCTTGTTTGCAGTGAAGCTTTTATATAGCCTTTGGAAACCAAACCTCCAGGTATGCTGTGCTCTGGGAACTAAAATTTGGTTTATCATAACAGCACTGCTTAAGATGCACAACGTGAAATGAATTGTTTAAAGTTCTCTGCGTAATTTGTGTTTGATTCTGTTCTGTTTGTGATTGGTTACTGTACTGGAAAATTATAACAGCAATGTAGACAGTGTAGACAGAGGGATTTTAAGTTATTTTCATATTTCATGCTTACTAGTGTCTTATTGAAAACACAAGTCTTTTCTACGCTATAAAATTGATGCATAAATACATTATGCTTTATGATATGCTTAATGCTGTGATGTTTCTTTTAAGGATATTTCTTTTGAAATTGATGGATATATCCCTTAATTTATTTTTTTTCCAATACAACTTATCAATTTAAATATGGAGCTGCTTCATGATTAGCAGGAAATAATTGGTTCAGAAGATGTTAACTCTAAGTGGGTGATCTCATTAATTCCCACTGGTTAGTTTAAAAGAAAACCTCACATTGCAGTTCATAAATACCAACTATTCGAGGAGTTCTGTCTGAAGCCAGAGAACATGTTGGTAGCCAGCCATCTGTTATTTCCCTCTCCCTTTTCCCTCTGTATCATAGTAATTGAATAGCTTGGGGCGTTCACTGGAATATTTACTGTATCCAGCTCTTATAGTAGGAGACAGGAGTGTTCCTAGATGTGCATCGATACCCAGGGCTTTGCCAACAAACATTCTGTGGGCACTTATGGGTTTTTCAGGGAGTATTAGGGAAGCTTTTGCTCCAGCCACTCTCCACAGCAACCTAAATAATTTGGGTGGGTTTTTTGTCAGTAGTAGATGATGAAGTGTTTACCCAATCCCCATTGCTGATCGGCACGTCAGTGACTGTTGGTGAACAGCAAAAAGGGGTTTTGCTGAAACAGCCTTTAGCAAGTGAAGGCATTTTTACAGCAGAAGATGCCATAGGCTGCCTTGGTGACCCCTGGGGTAGTAAGGAAAAATCTGACTTTGTGACAAGGAAGACAAAAATACATGTGAAATATTAATCAGTTCTGAGTGATTTGTTTCAATGGTGATAAAAGTTGTTTCATTTTACCTGAAAGAAAGCTAATAAAACAACTTCTAAAATATTTGTATTCTCTTTTTTAGCTCCTGCTTCTGTATGTTCAGGTACTGGTATATTTATATTTTTTTTTCTGTTTACAATGCCAGAGCCATTTGAAAGCATCTGAACATTCAGCTGATATCAAAATGGTGAACTTTGACTATCATCAGATGGTTAAAGGTGGAAAGGCAGAAAAACTACACAGTGTGCTTAAACCTCAAGTCCAGAAATTCTTGGAGTGTGGATTTTTTTATTTTGATGGAAAGGAAGTAAAAAGGTTTGTATGTGTAACTTCCGTACATTTCCTCAGATTGATTTGTGGTGCCTGAGATGTGTTTCACCCCTCAGCAAGAAGATAAGAGAAAGAATGTTGCCTCTGTTATTGTGGTTTTAGTGTTTCCTGGGTGATCCTTAACAGCTAAAATACAAGTCACCTCTGTTTTACTCTGGTAAAATCTTGTCTCATTCTGTGTATGCTCTAAAAATCTCTGAGGAAGATCTCTGTGAGACATTCAAGGGGTAAGAATTAATTTCAGGCCTTTGACCTCAGGATTTTGTGAAAAATGGTCAATAGTCCTTTTTCTAGTGGGCAGCCATGTGGAATTAATGACTGTTTTTCCATCTTCCTGCATAACATGCTGACTATTTCCCTCAGTGATGGAACATACCATTTTCTGTGTCTTGTAAGTGATCGTGTTCAGGGCAGTGTTTTTGAATGATTTTGGATCCTCCATTTGAGAAATTGCTTTCTCTCAAAGCAGGATTGATATCCATGTTTCCTGCTCTTCTCTGTACTTATTCCTGATTCCTGGAGCAAAAGCTGTGCTTCTTTCAGCAGGAAAAAAGAAGCAGGGATAGAAGTAGCCAACATTCCTTCTCTTCTCCCTTTCACACTCTTCCTCCTTTTAACTAATGCAGAACAAAGTGCTGAGTGATGTTCTCCCTGAGAAAGAGTTGCTGAATGATGAGGGGATGTGTCGCCCTGGAAATTGAAACCTTCTGATAATGTTTTCATAGTTTTAGTTACTTTCCCATGAAAGTAACATAAACATAAGCTGTTTATCACATTCCTTCTAAGAAACGTATTTTGATGAACGTTTCTCATGACCAGTGTGCTTGGGAAGGTGGTAACTTGATCATCCAATCCCTGGTCATTGTCGAGAATCTGTAAATACTGGAGTCAGAGAATAAAGGCACTGTTTTTTGTTCTGACACTTGGAGATGTTTGTGTGAATTATTTCGTGTCCTCTAGCAACAGGGATGAGCTACAAAAAGCTTTAAAAGGCATTATTTTTTTTAATTGGGGGATTCAAATAATGACATCACAAATCAAAATGCAACAGACCGAAAGCAAAAAAAAAAGTTGTAGCTTTGACAGCTCAAAGACTTGTGTTAATAAAAGATACAGTTATAATGCTTGTGAGTTTGTGGACCATCTCCTTTGGGAAATATCAGGCTTTTTGCTTTGTATTTCAAATCAAATCAAATGCCAAGATAGTAATGCTAAAAAAAGTAATCCTGAAGAAAGTTCTTCAGAACTTGCTACAGTTTTTGGTTAGGTCTCTAATCAAAGGTGCTGAAACCATACTGTCTTTGATGGACAATGTGTGTAGTGGGAATGACAAAAGTAAGGGATAAATGTGTGTCCTTGGGAGAGTCCTTAGAATTTTGTACACGTATCTGAGGAAGTAGCACATGGATGTTGCTTAACATGATCCTTTTGAGAGCTTTCTTGCAGGAGTTACTGGGCTTCTGAAGGAAGCGGAGCAGTTCTGAGTGCTTGAGGGCCTCAAACGTCCCGTGAGCTAAAGGGGAGAGGCTTGTTTTTCATTTTTATGAGCAAGTAATGAGGTGTTGGCATTGACTTAAGTTACATCACAAATTCTTGTTACTTTTAGTTAAATAAAATTTGAGAATTGTCTCTACTTTTTTTTCTTCTTTTTCATTTTTGTTGTAACTAAGAGTTATTTCTCCCTGAGGTTTTTTGGAAGTGTGTTAGTTGAGTTGTTTGCAAAGAAACCTTAATCTTGCATAACACTTTCACCAAGCAAGCAAGGACGATTGGGAGAAACTGAAGCAGAAAGACTAACATTATTTGCAGAAAATGACTGAGCTGTGCTCAGTGAGCACTTGAAGCTCACCCTCTGTTGCTGCTGACACCTTTATAAATGTCCTTGTGGAGCAGGAAGGTTGCACTGACAATGCCTTGATTTACTGCTCTGGTTCAGATCTCCCTGTCCCTGCCTCTGTTGAGGAGATGTGTGTTAAAGGAGTTATTGCAGTTGTTTTCCCTCTCCTGTTGTCCTTGGCACAGATCCCAGAGCGGCACTGTCAGGACCAACTGCTTGGACTGTCTGGATAGAACAAACAGTGTGCAGGCTTTCTTCGGCTTGGAGGTAGGAAACCCACACCCAGCTGCTGTCTCTGGGGCACTTTGGCTGTAAAAGCAGTGGCACTTTCCTAGGAAGGGTGAATGAACTTTTTCTGTGTGGATTTCTAGTGTGAGCTGTTTCTTGTTTTGACTTCCAGAGAGAAGATGTTCAGCATGTTTGAAAATGAAAAAAATATGGGTGCTATAAGGTCAAACCTAGGAAAATTATCATCCTTCTGTTTTCTGAATTTCATTTAGTTAAAATGCTCCTCTTAAGAGAAATTTCTGTGAGAACTTACGAGGCATTGGTTGTAGAACAGACATATCTGATTCTGGAATATGTAGTGCTTGGCTACTGCATTAACGCAAGTTTTCTATGGCATAAGAATATCTTTTTACACTCTTGATGTGTAGAGCACTTACATGTCAAGCTTAGCTATGTAGTTCTGTTTTTTCCTTTCGTATCCTTTCAAGAACTGCATAAATACAACTTATTTTTAAAAAACAAGTGTGCCAGATTTTTCAGTAATGAGAATTAAATTATTTCAGCTAAAGTGTGAGAGCTAAAAGCATAAAACTAATTAATAAGAAGGGAATTGGTTAATCCTGAAGAACTGCTGACTTAATTTTCAAATTCTACTAAGTGATAGACATGACTTCTGACTTTATTTAACACAGTAGATACTTAAAATAGTAGGTACTGAACCCTAATGATGACGCCCTAAAATTATAAGAGCAATTCTAAAATTTCTAAAACTTCTTGTATATTTCTTCTTAATTTTGATTTACATGTTTCCTTTTATATCTTTGTTGATTCCTACCCAACCTTCAGAATTTTGCCTTTGTCAGTCTATAATTTGAGACTCCTTCTTGCTGCCAGATACCCTAAGGTTTTAAAGATTTTTAAAAGCTCTTGAAAATAGCTTTTGTGTTTAGTTTGGTGAATTTTAAGATGAAAACATTTACCAATCAGCTACATTTTTTTCCCCTGTACTACTACCTATCTTCAAAGGAAAACGAAGTGTTGGTGCTAAATTACACGTATGATGCAGGTTTTCAAGCATATGCTGACAGTTTGCTCAGAATGATACATATAAACCCAGGATCTATGGGGTTTTATGCATATATGCTAAAAAATAGGATGTTCCTTTTAAGAAATGTATTTAAAGTGGGGTTGGTGGGTTTGGGGTTTTTTTTTTGCTTGTTTTCGTTTGGTTTGTTGGGGAGTTTTTTTGCTAATGGCATCTTCACCTGTTCCAGATGCTAACAAAACAGCTGGAGGTATTAGGATTAGCTGAGAAGCCTCAGTTAGTTACTCGCTTTCAGGAAGTTTTTCGATCCATGTGGTCTGTGAATGGTGATTCTGTCAGTAAAATTTATGCTGGAACTGGAGCCCTTGAAGGAAAAGCAAAGGTAAAGTACATCTTCTCAAGTGCTTTAGCAGTGTTCAGTATGGGTTTTCATAAATTCTGTCATTAATCTAGCAATGATGAGATTTTCTCTTTAAAAAATGTGCTCTTTATAATCATAAAAGAATCCCAAACAAAACTCAACCAACCAGAAAAATTAACTTAAAATGGTTGGTTCTGTTGATAAGCAGGTCATGTGTCTGTATATCCCTTCCTAGCCATGCTCCTGCATCCCACATAACCCCATTCTGTATGAAAGGATAAGGCTGAAATCTTCATAGCTCAGAAAAATATATATGCAAATCAGCTTTAGTTTCTTTGAATATTTTTACTTTCCTTTCTGTACCTCTCCTGCTATTATTTCACTTCCATTCACTATATTTCCTGTTCAAGTGTGTTTGATGGGACGTTGCTCATGTTTTAGTGTTTAATAGTGTTAATACTAATCTAATTGTAGCCTGGTGGGTTTTGTTTGTATGTTTGTCCAGCTTTTTAGTTTTGCAGTTACTGAAAAAAAACCAAATTTTGTTTCTACTCTGCTTTCTAACACTGTGAGAACAGTTCTGTGCTCCATGACAGTGCAGTGTTTTAATTCAACTTGTTTTGTTTGGGTTGATGCCTGAGTTGTTCCCATTTTCTCCTGCTGTCTTTTAGTTTTTTCCTCACAATGTTGCTTTTTTGTTTCCCTAATCCTGTCCCTTGCCTGGTGATACCTGTCAAGACAAATGTTGACCCGTACCAATTTTTGCCCTTAGTTCCTTCAAGAATGTCTTTTCACACTGTTCTTTCTGCTAAAGAATGTGCTGCTTCTCAGTCCATGTTATGTCCTATGTACTCATAGCCAGCTGTTTTGGATTTTCCGTCATTTGTTCATTCACACTCTGTCAGGGTCCTTCTCTGCTCATGTAGGAGGTATCACATCAAAATACATAAAAACAAAAGAATCAAATAAATGTATTGCTTATTCTGCCCTTTGACTGGTGCATGCAAGACTTCTTCATTTGGGAATTGCTTATATTTTACTGTAGAGTGGAATTTGATTCAAGATGTTTAGTTATATTTTCTTACAAAAATGTCACCTAAACTGCCAGGAAAACTGCAGTAAGTATTTTATGGAGTGTCTCCCCTTGTCTTGACTTTCTCATTCAACCTTCTTTGTTCCTTTTCCTAAGTTAATAGTTATCTGTGTCATCTAGTTAATTTGGCTTTTCTTTTTTCTTTTCTTTAAAAAAAAACACTTTTAAAAATGCATTTAATGTATTTACTTTTCCATTTTTAATGTTTAAAACACAGAGTAGATGTCCTGGTATCAGTTTGTTTAACCACAACAGTACATTTACTCTGCCATCTTTGGAATACTTCTGGATCCCTGCCCTGGGACAACTCTAATTAGTACCACATCTCATAAATCAAACATCTCTGACATGAGTCCCATCTATTCAAAGAGGATCTTTAATGCTTACAAAGCCATACAATACTTGCTCTTGTTTCAATTAAAACTGGCTCAGTATGTTTTTGAGTACTTTAATGAAGTTTTTAAGTTGCATTCTCACTTCTCAAATGAAAAGTTTGATGCCTGAAATTGTTCCATTTCCTGCTTGTCAGTTTGATTCTTGAAAGCCCAAGAATATTTAGAAGTAAAAATATAGAAAGTTCACATAGGAGAAAATTATTTTAACCTTAAGTGTGTTAATATACCTTTCTCTACTGAAACCCAGTTTTTTTTCAAGTATTATAATACTCATTACATCTAACTCCTTACCTGCTCTTTCTTTTGCTTTCTCGGGGTTCCTTTCAATTAATTGCCTGATATGTGAATGGTGAGTGTGGTTTTTTGGATCATCAGTTGTACGTTGTCTGCCAGGAAGGGAGTACATCCTATCAAAATCCTGTTGCAATAGGGTGCTCCCTGCAGCTCATCCCCATAGTCTGCCAAAGTCACTTAGCCTTGCCAAAAGATTAGCTTCTGTCTCACTGTCTACTACCATTCATAGAATTAAATCCTAGCGTAGTTTTGTTAAGCTTTTGCATTCTTTCCACATGCATTTAAGAGGCTTTCATGGACAATGCAAGCTGTAAACTTGGGAGTATTTCTTTATAATAGCACAATCCCTTGCAGCATCCCTGATGGATCACAGTCTGTATTTCACATACCTGCAGCAGTGTGTGTTCACAGACACCTCACAGGCAAAGCACATGCAACAACGTGTAAGCAGAAAGGTGTTTCTGTATGCCCAAATTAACACTGCCAGGTTTGGAATCGAGTATGCAACTGCATTATGTGTTAGCTGTATTATCCTTGAGGTGCTTGTGGCCCCAGGGTACGTCTGCATCAGCAGCACGTTTTTCTGGAAACTCTTGTTTAGCCCAGGTGGGTGGACACTGTTACTCTGGGTTTCGGTTCAGAGTGTGCAGAGACAGTGTCTGGGTGTGTCTGTAGCTATTGATTAGTGTCTGTGTTCCTTCTGGGATGCTGCATGGGACTTGCATGTTATTTCAGCAAATTGGGGGGGGGGGGGGGTGGGGGGGTGTCTTAAGTCTAAGCTCTCTCTGTTTTTAACATGGATATTCCAGAATGTGAGTTCTGAGCTCCTAAGTGCATAAACATATACGTTCATGTATCATGGCATTTGGACTTGAGTGCTTGCTCATCTCTCACTATTTGGGGAAAAGCCCAAAATCTCTGTCATGGTCTAAACATGGCACTATATCAAATTAATTTTTAAAGGCCTAGGGTTTAGGGAAAAAAAAAAAATTCCCCTCACTGCAGTATTTAATTTTACCTAGTTTAATTTAAATCTGCTTGTTAGATATGCCTTGTAGGTATTACTGTGTTTTTTGGGGGTGGGGGGAAAGCACGTGCAGCACAATAGGCTCAGATGACTTGATTTAACACTTAAAGAAGAAAATTGCCTTAGCCCTTAAAATCATTAACACAGTTTACATATATCTACTGAATATTGCCAATGTATTGTGAGCAGTGTCCGACATAAAATATTTTATACATGTTCCTCCCTAACAGGCTGGAAAGCTGAAGGATGGTGCTCGTTCTGTGACCAGAACGATCCAAAATAACTTTTTTGATAGCTCCAAGCAGGAGGCGATTGATGTTTTGTTATTGGGAAATACCCTAAATAGTGATTTAGCAGATAAAGCACGGGCTCTCTTAACCACCAGCAGTTTACGCGGTATGTGTCTTTCAGGATTTTAATCTCTGATAACTATTTGGTGTAAGAAAGCTGTATAGAGTTTGTTTTCAAAGCACTGTTGGAAAGTATAAATGTTCTTTTGTGTTCTCTTGGCTTATTAAAAAATGAAAGTTACTTCTGCTTTACTAATAGTGCCGAACTAATGTTCTGCAGAAATTGCTTTACCTGTTTGTGATTTGTGGGTGAAGTTCTGCATCAAAACTAGAGAGAATTCAATAAGAAACCTTGCTTGTGCAGAGAAGCCACATGAGTCCTGGGGGTTTGGTACCAGGAAGGTGGTTACCCTCATGAGAGCATTGCCCAGCATCCTGCATCCCCAAAGAGGTGTAGCCTCCAGGATCCCCAGGATTGCAGTCAGTCCCAGCTTCTGCACGTCTGGTGGACAGGAAAATAGTGAGTCAGTCGTGGGGCTGTATTCAGTCCTGTCCTGGGACATTAAAAATACAGGAGCTCATATTTGGGCAAAGAGAGAACTTCAAATTTGAGTCTTCTTTCCAGGATCCCAGGTAATAATGTTCTGAGTTACTGCAATTTTTAGGGATTTATAACATTCTTAAATTTTCCTTTTCATTTTTTTTTCTCCCCCTGGACACACCTTAACCTAGAATGTGGAAAAATGTCAAACCTTCAGTGCAAATCTCTGGCTCAAGAAGAAAACTATGGCCCAGTTGTAGTCTTCATTTCAGGGGTCCACATCTTCATCCAGTGTGGAGTCTGAGGGAGTGGTTCTGTCCCATTTGTTTAGCACAAGGTTTCACATTATTGTGACTTTTCTTATATCTGAAACCTGGTAAATCGGCCTCACCTTAAAATTGGTTAAAATTTGTTTTCATTTCTTCTCCACTTTTTCTGGGAACACAAGGTATCCTTTCCGCATTTGCAGCTCCTGACAGCTGAGGAGCATAAATCCCTCTTCCCTGAAATCTCTCTGTATTCTCTGCTAGGTGGCAAGTTAACCAGTGGGGTACTTCAACATGTGTGAATGCATTATTAATAAAGGCGGAAAAAATAATTTGCTAATCCTGTTGTGAAACTTGGTAGATTTTGCAGCATAAAACATGTGCTTTAACTGATGCAAATGGTTATATGTAATAAATTGTGTATTAACAGCATGTTTTCTCACACATTGCTGGAAAATCCTAAAAAACAGTAACTTATTTGACTAATCTTTTCTTGTTTCCCTCTTACTGCATCCGTAGTTTCAGAGCAATCATTACAATCAGGTATAGTATAGTACAGTAAAATAAGCTGTAAATACCTGACCAGCTGTTGTCGTCCTCTGGCTTTTCTTGTGTCTGTTTGTGTAATATTCGGCTGTGGGCTCACATTTTCCTGATGGTGTTTGGATCTGGTATTCCTGTGCCCTAACATCCTTTAATTCAAGAAAAGCGGGAATATAAGAGGTGAAAAATGTTGCAGTTGAGCTTGGGTGCAAGTTAGGAAATGAGGTAATCAGTTTGCGGGGGTTTATTTTTTCACATGCTCAGGCTGTAAAGGAATTTTCCTTTTATCTGCTTTGGAGGCTTCTGTATTTTTGCTTTGTTTAGGATAAGAGGTGAAATTCTTCAGTACAATTTGTAATTTCATCTTACTGCTGCTAGAAGGCTCCATTTGCTTGTGTTCTTGCAGGGAACTTGTCAGCTGTGCAGCACTTCATGTTCTTGTTCCCAGAAACCATTATTTAAAATAAAATATTGCTAATGCTCTTCTATTCAGATTTTACTGTGTGTTGAGCAAATTTAAACAGCCCTTACATTTGCCAGTTTTGCTTTTCCTGCATGTGTTTTACTCTACCTATTTAACTCTTAGTAAATGAAATCTGAGTCACAAGTAATGTATGTCTGAAATTAGGTGATTCACTGGCATTTTGTCAGTGTAACCAGGTGCTTATTGGAATGACTGGTCACACTCTCACTGATGGTATTACCTTCGATCTTATAAATCTGGAAGAAGAGCCAACTATTTTTATATATTTATATATTATTGTTGTTTGTATTATTTATGTCTAATTTTTATTATTTATTAGAATGCCTATTTTTGTAAGAGTTATAAATCAGCTATTTTTTAGCATTTCAGGGTCTCACCTGGATCCTACATGAATTTGAATGTTGCAGTAAAACAGTTCCATCAAATTCCAACAGTTCCATTCAGTTGCACAGATTATCCCAAACAGAATTAAATTAAAACTCCCTTTGTAGAACTGATTTCCAAATTTCTGTTTGCCTAGTAAGAGCAGCAGTCAAAGTATTTTTTGCTGCAAATAACAGAAAATGTAGCTGATTTGATTTCCGATGTTGTAGAGTGAGGCACAATTTTGCTGTAAAGATAAATAGCTAGAAATATGTGGGAAAATCATAGTTTCAGGAGCTCTGAAAACCACTTGGCTCACTCAGTATTTTGGAAAGCAACAGAAATTTTTATTTTTAATTACTCGCATTTATTAAAAGAGTCATTCTACAATTTAGGAAGACTGCTAGTTTAAAGATATGAATTCTTTCTTTGTAATAAGCTTATTGTCAGTTCAATTCTAAAGTTAGAGTCTAACCTGGTGAGGCTTTTCACATTAGGGTCTCATAACAACATCAGGAGTTAAATAGGCAATAATGAAATTTTGCAGCTTTTCTTAAAAGCTGCTCTGTAGCAACTGAATGATTTGGAGTAACTAAAATGAAGCTGAAATGAAGCTAAATTTTCAAAAGAAAATGATGGAACCTGAGATGAGAAATGTCCAAACTCTGCTCTTTAACTTGCTCTGAGTGCTGCAGAGGCTCATTTCTGCAGGCCTGCACAGCTGCCTATGGTGCTGGTTTGGGTTCCTGAGGTACAGCCAACCCTTTGGATGATTTGGGTTTTTAGATGTGTTGTGGCTGCAGCATTCCTGGGGTTGTTTCCCTTCAGCCTTGACGTAGCTCCTGTCCTCCACCCTCCGTGGCCTTTTGGGTGCGTGCTGGACTTCCTGGCTGGAGTCACCTAGGGTGTGGGCCAGAAGCAGACCCCGTATCTGGCTCTCACTTGGAGGGCTCAAGTATCCTGTCAGCTCCTTGCTGTTTTCTAGACTTCATTTGCCTAGATTTTGATGAAGAAAATATGATCCCAAGAACTTGGAGCAACCCAAGTAGACACCAACCAGTTCATTGTCTTTTCTATGTGGTTGGCCCATTTATGGATGCATGGTTTGTTCAGCAGGGAAAGCATTCACAGCCAACAAACACAATTTACTTTCTTCTCTTGCTTCCGCTTTTTTCCAAACCCAGTAGGGATAGAGAATACCTGATTTTTGTTTTAACTGGGTAGCCAAGATGGCAAAATTAAGACAGCAGCAGCTCACTAATCATCTTATTTGGGGAATTTAAATGAAAATATTGTTCCAAGGAACTGACTGTTTTTCAAGACTGCAAAAAGTGAAGGGAAGAATTCCATCTCATATTGTTTATATTTTCTTTTGGAGTCTGATAACCATGAGAACATTCAAAATAGGTAAATTAATGTAACTTAATATAACTTAGGTAAAGTACCTGACTATTGAATCAGCTTTTTTCTTTCTGTGTTTCTCACAATATCCTTTACATATGGGTTGTACCTCTCTCTTCATCTGGCAGATAAAAACAAGGCACAGGGAAAGGCTGATGGGACAGAGAAGTGAGTTTAATAATTTTGAATCCCAGCTTACTGTCCTCACTAAAGCAGCTCTTTAGGAATTCAACTGACCTAAAAATACTTCAGATTTGTGGCTTAAATAGATGTATTCTGATATGATAATGTACCTTCTCTATTTTAGTACTTGTAGTTTATCAGCAACTTTTGCACTTCCAGAAATTATATAATATCTGCACGTTGGTTCTGTAACAGAGATTGGATTTCATAAATTTAGTCTGTGAGAATCAGGTAGATATCCTTGTTGATATGTACAAAAAACGATGATTTCCTTAGAGACTCATGGATGAGATGAAAGAAAAACAGGTATTTATAAAACATGGGAATAGTTTCCTTCATGTATTATTTCTCTCTATATAATTTTGAGCAAATTGCTGCTGTTTTTCAGTCAGTGTCTTACCCACACAAGTAATCTCTCTAAGGGTACTTTCCCCTGGGAAACCTGCATTCTTTGCGCTTTCACAGTTTAACTTTGTCTGTGCACATACATTGGAAAGATCTCGCTGCTAAGTTTTCTGAAACACTTGCTATAAAAGTAATGTCTTTTCAAATGTTTTTGCAGCATCTGTAAAAGTACTGAAGAGCATGTGTGAGAATTTCTATAAGTATGCAAAACCAAAAAAAATCCGAGTCTGCGTTGGGACATGGAACGTTAATGGGGGGAAGCAATTTCGAAGTATTGCCTTCAGAAATCAAACCCTCACTGACTGGCTTCTGGATGCACCAAAGTTAGCTGGGATCCATGAATTCCAAGGTAGGATTTGTGTTCTGTCATTTCTTTTTATTTTTTTATTTTTGAAAACACGGATTTTTCTAAGTAGATCACAAACATTGAAACAGGTATCACAGAAGCATAGAACTGTGTAGGAAGGGACCATAATGATCCAGTTCCACCCCCTGCCATGGCAGGGATACCTTCCACTGCCCCAGGCTGCTCCAAGCCCCATCCAGCCTAGCCTTGGACACTTCCAGGGATCCAGGGGCAGCCACAGCTGCTCTGGGCACCCTGTGCCAGAGCCCTGCCAACCTCACAGAGAAGGATTTCTTTCCAAGTAAGGAATTTCTTTCTTAAAATGAACATATATATATGGGGTCTTGATTCTTAAGTTAATTAGAAACAAGAAATAACTTTTTGCCTATTTACCCCAAGATCGCAAAAACAAACCCGTGGACATATTTGCCATTGGATTTGAAGAAATGGTGGAGTTAAATGCAGGAAACATTGTGAATGCCAGGTGGGTGATCCAATCCACACAGTACTAGTTTGGCTGATAATTGCCTTTTTCAAGTCATATGTTATTTAAAGTTCTGGTTTCTCCAGTCCTTGCAATGTTCTTCAGTTCCTGTGTCTTGTATTGCTGGGAAAAGCAAATCCTGTGAAAATCTTTCCAAAAGCATGTCTTGTTGGTGTGCCTTTAATTATCAGGTTGTGATCTGTATGAAGGAAGGCTTTGTTCCATACTGTTAGTTTTCACTGCCATTCCATGTATTGCATGCATATATTACTGGAGTTGGGATTTTTCACTCCTAGCAGACTGGTTTATGGAAATACATTTTTCCCAGTGGTGGGTGATACCAGTGATAAATGTGTGTGTAGTCCTAGGACCACATTCCCTTTGTCCATTGTTTCCTCTGCCTGCTTTGCATGTTTCCTGGTGTTAGGGAAGGTTGAACTCATTGAGGAGAGCACCTAAAGCCTATAATGCTGTAGCCCTTGTGCAGATTTTTGTCTTTTGGGTACCACGTGTCAGCTTGTCATCCCCTAATTTCACCCTTTGTATAGTTAATGCTGTTTCCAGGCCTCATAATTTTCATTCCTACTCGGTGCTGGCTCTGAAAACCATAGTGTAGTTAGGTCTCTAAGCATGTTTCTTTATCTAAGACTGTGGACACCTGTTTTCCAATATTGACTGAGCTCTGGGCTTAGGAAGTAACTCTCTAAAACAATTCTTAGGTTTTGCTTCTCTAGTCTAGGTTCATAAGTACAGCAAAGATAGCCATGGCTCCTAAAGTTGTCTGTGGTGTTGGGAAAAGTGAGGCAGGATTTGTAGAGGTTGAATTTGAAACCATGATGTCATGACAGTCTAGAGCCTGTGTCTCTGCTGGGAGGCATTTGAGCACCATTCCCAACTTGGCTTTGTTTTACCGCCTCAAGGTTTACTTGAGGTTCTTGGATGTAGCTTAGTCAGCTCAATCACCAGCTAGAAACCTGCTCAGTTTGGTTTATTTCCTACCTGGTGTTTTTAATCTCACTGCCAGCACGACGAATCAGAAGCTCTGGGCTGCTGAGCTGCAGAAGACCATCTCCAGAGATTACAAGTATGTGCTGCTGGCTTCAGAGCAGCTGGTGGGCGTCTGCCTCTTTGTGTTCATCAGGCCCCAGCACGCTCCCTTTATCAGGTCAGTGAGTACAGCTGGCTCCAGCTTGGGTCACCTTCAGCTTGCCTTGTGTTGGAAGATAACACCCAAACAGCCTGAGAGCCATGTGGGGCTCTGAAAGAGCTGTTCCACCTTCTTTTGAGGTAGTTGTTTAAGTTCTTTTATCCTAGTTTTTAACTGCCTCGTTGGTCACCCAGAGAGCTTGAAAAGCTGAGGTTTTTTCTTGTTATTGCTCAGTGGCTGTTGGAACTTTTTTTAACTGGCCCTATGTCTGGGAGAACAGTGTGTCCCTCCTAACCCAGTGTCACACTCAGAGCCATCTGTGCCAGGCTCCTGGAAGTTTTAATAGTTGTTTCACTATTTCAGGGATGTTGCTGTCGATACTGTCAAGACTGGCATGGGAGGAGCCACTGGGAACAAAGGTGCAGTGGCCATTCGGATGCTGTTCCATACCTCCAGCCTTTGCTTTGTGTGCAGTCATTTTGCTGCAGGGCAATCCCAAGTCAAGGAGAGAAATGAAGACTTCGTAGAAATTTCTCGCAAGCTTGGCTTTCCAATGGTAAGCATGGTGTTCAAATTCCATAACAAATGAAAAGTGAAACCCTTGGAGGTCCAGCAGTGTCATCCTATCTCCATTTGCATTTTTCCCCTCCCCAGATTCCCGTGGAAATCAGATTTCCTTGGGTTAGAGATCTGAGATAATTGAGTTCCCACAATGTTTATTAAAATAAAACACTGCAGAAAGGCTAGACCTTGCCAGTGCAATGATGGAGATGGTGAAACACCAGTTCACTTGCATTTGGAATCAAGAACTTAGCACAGGAAAGAGACCTTATAGATCCCTGACATGCAGTAGAACTTTTATAAGCACAGGAGACAAATCACCTGTGAGAAGAAAATCCACAGCACTGCTCTCAGTACACAGGAATGATTCTATGTCATGTCCTCATAAACAAACACCATGTTCTCATCAAACATCAAGTTGAAATGTTATCAGTGCAACAAAGTGCTTGCTTGAGACTTTAAGCTGTTTTAAATTTTGTCATCAAAATGTAATTTATTAATTTCTGTGGCACTGTGCAGGAGTCTTTTACAGGGCTTTTTTATTTTCTAAATTTGTCCCCACTGTTATGTGTCAGTTTTCCAGGTGCTGTTTCCAGCAGTTTCCTAAATACTGCTCTTTCAATCTGCCAGTGTATCTGCTTGGTTTTACTTATGGGCAGTGGAAAAATGAAAACAAAGGGGGAAGGGAAGTAGAAGTTCTCACTCTAAACCCTGGACTTTGTTTAAACAAATAAAGCCCTATGTCTCTCTCTAGTGATGAAAATCAGATGTAACTGAAAAGTCTTCAATTAAATCTGAATGATAAAGCTCTGGATTTTCAGTTTGTCAGGAGACTGTGCCACAAAGTCCCAGGGGGGTGTTTTATTCTCCTCTGACACAGGCAGCAGCCATCGCTTTTGAGCAGATTTCTAAAACCAGGAGTAGGAAGATGAAGAATTTTAAACCCAGTTCAGTTGACTTGTGTTTCTTTAGAAATGGATACTTCATTGGAAATGTTACTTCTCTTGTGTTCCATATATAAACACCACACTGTTGATCATACTGTTCTAATCATAGGGACACTAAATACTAGGATGTATTTTGGTTGTCTTCAGCACCCATAAATTATACATATTTCACAGCTACAAACTGTATTTCTGAACCTGGAAGTAGTAAATTTGTCATTCAGTTGTTTTTAACTCCAGTGTGTGCTGCTGTTTTACAGGGAAGGATGCTCTTTTCCCATGACTATATTTTTTGGTGTGGGGACTTCAATTATCGAATAGATTTGCCCAATGAGGAGGTGAAGGACCTAATACGACAACAGAACTGGGATCCCCTTATAGCAGGAGACCAGCTTATCAATCAAAAAAACTCTGGACAGGTGTGTTCAAACGTCACCATACTTGAGAATAACTCATTTTTTTTACTGGCTTTAGCAATTCTATGATGTTCCTGTAAATCTGTATCCTCAGCATGGAGTTTTCTAATTATAGTATTTTCCTTTTGTCAGATGTAACTATTTAGAAAGAATATTTGTAATGTTTGGTAATATTATTCTTTAGTTAAACTGTAATAGGTCTAATGCTGTCACTGTTGGGAAAAGGAGTAGTCCAAATGGTACCCTTTTTATTTGCAAAGAAAACACGGAATAACAAAGTCTGAAGAAAGCTACATTTTTTAGATTGGTAGGGTTTCTTGTTCTCTCTGCATCTCTGCAAAGGAAGGCTGGATATGGTAAAAAGAGAGACAGTCCTTGTCGGTTCTGTCTGCTCTCCAGCACTTTGATCACAAGCAGTGCTTTTGCTGATTTAGAGTTCCCTTCCACTTGTGCTGGTATCTTGTGCACCAGAGCAGGAGGCAAAACACTGGATATTTTTACTCTCTTTATTTCTTTTTTATCAGCTGTTTCCTAGAGAAAGCAAAATGCACATTCATATGGGCAGACAGCATTGATTGTCTGTTAAGTGGATCAAAGCATGAAGTATAGACGTTTTGGAGATACCTCCAGCTGTTATAAAGTTGGAGAAATCTATGGAAACTGCCAGAATATGAAAAGGACTCCTGGCTGGGGAGCAGGAGTAGCCTTGCCCTGTTGGGGTGATGTTCCATGATTTAGAAACTGCTGGCTGGGTACCAGCCATGTCCCTGGGGGAGCTCTCCAGCTGTGACAGGTTCACCTCTGTACCTGTTGCTCAGGAAAGGTGTTTACATAGCAACTTGCTTTATAAAAGCAGGTTAGAAAATAATTACTGAGGGCAAACAAATTAATTGTCTCAGAAGTTGTGGAACTTCTAGCATTCTGATATTGATATTCTGACACTGACTTTTAAATTGACTGGATTGCAAATTGTATTCCCAATAAGAAAAGAAGCAGGTCAGCCTGTCAACTTGATGGAGATTTGACACTAAGATCCAAGTTAGATTTCTATTTTACAGGTGTCTGAAGTGAAAGAAAGATTCCCATAGAAGGTTAAACTCAAGAATGGAGCTGACTGAGTTATCTAAAGGGTTTTATCTTGTATCCAGTTTAAACTCTTAATGAGTGAGAGGCTCACTTTGCATACATTGTATTAAGGACTTTTTTTTTTTTTTTTTTTTTTTTTTTTTAAATTCTATTTATTTGAGGGGGCATCTTGTGTCAGCTTTTCCCTGGAAGTGTTCAAGACCAGGTTGGATGGCACCCTGATCCACCTGGTCTAGTGAACAGCATCATTGTCCATGGCAAGAGGTTGGAACTGGATGATCTTTAGGGTCCCTTCCAACCCAAGCCAGTGTGTGAGTCTGTGAATTTGTGAGACAATTTGACATGTTCAGATAGATAAAATGTAAACATTAATTCCCAACTTCTGCTGACACAGGAGCAACTAAGCACCAGATTAGAATGCTGTGTTACAGCATCAGTGTTCTGGGTGACTGCCAGTTGGTAATGACATTGAAGCAACAGTAGGTTGTTTATAAGCCTGGGCTTAAAGATATATAACTGCTGGCATACTTCTGTTCATTGATGATTGTCTGTGTCACTATTTAATTGTAGTGTCAAATGTTTTCAGCAGACACAATGTAGAGAAGAATCCCTTTTAACAAATAGCAGGCTTTTTTATTTTATTTTGAGCTGTCTATACAGGTTGTCAGTGTTAGAACAGAGAATTCTGATTAGTTTCAAGCTGTTTCCTGTATGGTTTTGTCTTCTGTTATTACAGATTTTTAGGGGATTTCTGGAAGGGAAAATCAATTTTGCCCCTACATACAAATATGATCTGTTCTCTGATGACTATGACACCAGTGAAAAGTGTCGCACACCAGCATGGACAGATCGGATCCTTTGGAGGAGAAGAAAATGGCCATTTGACCGTTCAGGTGTGAGGGTTTCCTTCAATTGTTTAAAAACGTTCTTTAAGTGACTTAGAGGAGCCATTTAGTGATGTTTACAATGCCAGTGATGCTGAACTCCTGTTCCTGGCTTGGTAGGATACAGCACACTTGTAACAGACCTTCAATAAACACAGTGAGGTTACAGAAAGGGCCATGAATCATATCCCAGTTACTGACATTTGAGGAGTGGAAGAGGAACTTCTAGGGGGGGCGGTTTCTGTAAGACACTCAATTTGGATTTATTTTTTGTGTTTGTTCTTTTTTACAAATAGCAATCTTGCAATCACTGTATTTTTCCTCTTGTTTTCACTGCTAATTGTAGCTGAAGACCTGGATCTCTTGAATGCAAGTTTTCACAGTGACAGTAACGTCCCTTATACATGGAATCCTGGCACTTTGTTGCACTATGGAAGAGCAGAGCTGAAAACATCTGATCATAGGTTCCAGTTTAATTTTATACATTGCTTCCTAAGATTTAATATTCATGCTCAGATACTCTGATACTCAGATAGTCTGCTGACAGGATTTTCTTGTCTATTGTTTCCAAGGCCTGTGGTTGCACTGATTGACATTGACATATTTGAAATTGAAGCTGAAGAGAGACAAAAAGTGTATAAGGAGGTGATTGCAATGCAAGGACCACCTGATGGTACTGTGATGGTCTCCATCAGAAGTTCTTCAGCAGAAGAAAACTATTTTGATGATAACTTGATTGATGATCTCCTTCAAAAATTTGCAAGCTATGGCGAAGTTATACTTATAAGGTTAAAATAAAATCTATTACTTTTAATCTCTGCTTATAGAATCATGGAACTGTTTGGGTTGAAAGGGATCATGGAGTCCCACTTGCTGCCATGGGGACACCTTCCACTAGACCAGGTTTCTCCCTGCACTTCCAGGGGCAGCCACAGCTACTTTGGGAAACCTGTGCCAGGGCCTCTCCACCCTCATGGGGAAGAATTTCTCCCCAGTATCCCGTCTTACCTTCTGGCAGTGGGAAGCCATTCCCCCCTTGTCCTATATGGACTTGGACCTGCTGGAGCAAGTTCAAAATTCATCTTCATTGTTCCCACCAATTTCCTGAATAAAATTATTTCCTTAGCTAGCTTTTCAGTTATGATCTGTTTCATTTTTAACATTTGAATTTCAACTTAAATGTCTTTGGAATTCATATTACATACATGTATGTGTCTCAGTTTTCAGACATGATTTTTCCAGATACTTTTATTTTTGAGAATTTTATACAAATTTTGTATTGTAGAATTAGGTTAGTAATTCTAACCTAAGTAGTTAGTAGTTTTAAATGAACAGAAAATGAGGATGTTGCATTTTCATTAGCAATTGTATTGTTTCATTGGCAATTGTACTGTTAAGTGTTGTGGTATTCTTCTGGTTATTGTTTCCAATGAACTTTGTAGGTTTGTGGAAGACAAGATGTGGGTAACATTTTTGGAGGGAAGCTCTGCTCTGAATGTTATGAACTTGAATGGTATTGAGGTAATGTAAAAATGACTGAACCTTTGTATAGCAAGAGAAAATCCAGCTTTCTTAAGTCTTCTTGAGTAGGTTAGATTTTTTGTTTGTCTTTGATTCTTAGAAGTTTATTCTGTTCTGTACTAGGCTGTTGCATCCTCTTTTTTTTCCCCTGTTGATAGCCACATACCAGCATGTTGAATTTCAACAGTCATTTAAAAGTTTCAAAAGCCATATAAAAGAAGTATCAAACTTAAGTTTATTTTTAGGAGAAGTATTGTTAGAGAAATGAAGATGTCCTACTGGGAGGCATCTTCATGAAATGAGGGGTTTGGGTTTTTTTATGATTGAAAAAGCAGAGTTTAGTTTCTTTAATGAACCATTTTAAAATCTTTATAGCCTGCAGTTATTAAAAATTTAACACTTCTGTACTGCAAACTCTGAAAAATGTCAAAATTTCATCTTGCATTGACTTCTATGGTGTCAATATTTAATCTTCATGAAAATCTAACTTCCAATGTTTGAATTTTTGCTAGTCTGTGGCTGTTAAGACTTAGAATGTGTGATGTTTACAGATGGATCTTTGGATCTGCTGAGATGTCACTGGCAGGTCAGACAGGAAAGGGGCTCTGAGTAGGATGTCAGTTTGCAGAATGAAGACCTGCTCTGTGCCAGCCTCTAAAAATATAGTTTGTAAGCAAGCCTGTTTTTATTTATAAATAATAGTGTTTCTGTCAGAGTAAAGAAACCAGTAGCTTCCTGATTAACTAAAAAGGAGAACTGTAGGAGATGAGTTGCTAATTCTTCTACAAAAAAAATTCAAATGGTTGTAATGAGCAGTTTAAATTACTTAAATGTAGTGACTTATCTAAATGAAGTGAAAATCAGAATTGTTTAGGTTTAGTCACAGAAATTCAGATAACCTTATTTGTGATATTTTTAGGAATTATTTTTTTAAATCTAAAATGCTGAGCTTTAATATTCCTACTCTCAACAACTTTTGTTTTGTGCATACCTTTTTTTGGCAATTCAGCTACAAGGAAGGATTATAAACATCAACTTGAAAAATCCAGACTGGATCAGAAGTTTGGAAGATGAAATGAATCTAGAGAAGATTAATATTGGGTTGCCTTCATCAGCAAGCTCCACTTTGCTTTGTGAAGATGCCGAAGTTACTGCAGACTATGATATGGAAGGTTTGTTGAGATAAAGCATTCCTTACTTTGAAATGCTTACAGTCCTAAATAATGTGGTTAATTTAATGCATGTATAAATGCGTACCAAGTTTATGCCCAGCTAAAACAGATTTGAAGTCACATTATTTCCAACAGTATCTCGACAATTTGCTTCAGTCTCGTCTACATTTAAATATATTCCAAATTCAAGAGCACATCCATGTTGAGCCTTTTTCTTAAAGACCATTCCACCTTTTGCAAGCAGAAGTTATTACAAATAAAAGATACCTTGAAATCCCTTGCCCAGCCTTCTAAAGAATAAGTGAAGCTTGCCATATTGCAAACCAAAGAAATAACCTGTAAAGCTAATTGTTTCTTAGATTAATCAACTTCACAGTTGCCACACTGTTATAATTCCTTTTAATATATATTTATAATATGTATATAGAAGCATTTGAAGTATTTTCAATTGGCTTGAGTACATATGTATTCTTCATGTGTAGTTTTGGGATGAAAGAATCATACTTCGGTTGCTGAGCTAATTCCTTGGAACTTTGGGGCTTTTCTTGCATAAAATCCCATGCCCAGAATCAGCTTTAATGTGTTTTTCTTCTCTGGGGCTTGTTCTTCAGGAGACATCGATGACTACAGTGCTGAAGTAGAGGAAATCCTTCCTCAGCACCTACAGCCGACGTCGAGTTCAGGGCTCGGAACCTCGCCGAGCTCTTCCCCGCGTTCCAGCCCCTGCCAGTCGCCGACGCTGTCGGATGGGCCCACGCTCCCAGTGAGACCCAGCCGAGCCCCAGGAAAAGCTCCTGGACCACCGGTTTCCGCACACGGTGTGTACCGCACGGCTCCCCTGCCACCACACCCAAGTTCTATCGCAGCCCAAGTTCTGTCCTGGTTCAGCCCAGTCACACTCTCGGAATACACCCCCTGGCAATCCCTACTCCTGTCAGCTCCAAGATATAAATTGTAGTCAGCACATTTGTAAATTGTCAGTGCAATATGAAAATTTCTGTTTAAACACAGCCTTTTTTTAAATGACTAAGCAAACTGGTGAACACGATGATGGTGTTTAGAATGGCTTCTAATTAGTTTAACTGCTCAAATGCCTTGAGAATTCCCTTTGTAGCATTTTTTTCCAGAGAACTTAGTTCACAGGTAAGGGTCAAAATCGAAATTTGGAATGCTGCAATTGGGAAGATTGTTCAGGATTTCATGAAAAACATAAATTAATTAAAACACAAGAGGCAAAAGTTTTAGTTTAGGAAAGCTGCTTCTTTTCATTATTGGTTCATTCCTCTTGTTTTCCCTCTCTCAAAAACTTCTGGATCATTGTTTCCAAGGCTGGGGACTGACTGTCCTCTATGTGAGAAAAACTTGCTATTAGAAAAGCTTTTCTGGGTTTAGAATGTCCTAGATACTAATTTTTGCTTTGTTTTCTGTCATATCCTTCAGCTGATTTCCAGACTGGTGCCCAGCAGAAGGAGCCACCCCAGAGCCTGGAGCCAAAGCGTCCTCCACCCCCTCGTCCCATCGCTCCTCCTGCACGTCCTGCTCCTCCACAGCGGCCACCTCCACCCTCAGGTAATGTGGGGACCTTTTCAGGCACTCTAGAATATTTGTTTTCAAGTTTGTGAGATGAACTTGAAAGTGCAAACCCAAACTGTATATAACACTTGGGGCTCACTGGTTTTTAACTGATATGTATTTAATTGGTATATTTAAAAGCAATCACAGCATGGGAAATAACAGCATTTTTACCACTTAAATATTATTAGGGAACAAGTTTATTAAAACTTATTTTCACAGTTTTAAAAATGTGTTATATTACAGCAGTGTTTACTCAACATTTTAATTTCTTATAGCATCTATTTTAAAATAAAATAGAAATAAACTTGTGCATTCATTGATTCATTGCTATTCCTTTAATTTTGGCATCAGTATATATGCATTTTATCATGTCCAAGTTTTTAATGTAGACTTCATTTGGACCATCTGACAATGTGAACAATTGAGCACTAAGAGAAACTGGATGTTCAGAAGCATTTGGACAACATAGTTAATAACAAACTGACCCTTGTGATTTTTAACTTTCTCATTCTTTTTCTTCCCTCCCACTGTACTGATATTTTTCATTATTGCTGCATTCATTTCTTAAATACTGTCAGGCGGTAGGAGTCCTGCACCTGCTAGAAAAGAATTTGGAGGTAATGATTTTAATTGTTTTTGAATATGACTGCATAGCGAAACTGCTGTGGGGATCTTTTGTGACAATACTTAACATGATGACTTCCAAAGGTATAAAAATGGGCAATTCTCAAAGTTACAGAACTGGATAATTCATAAATGTCACTGTCATTTCTTTCTTTCCCCTCTGAAGTACATTTGACTTTTCAGTGAAATAGTATTTCTCCAGAAGTTGGTATTTTTAAGTCCAAGATGAAGGTTGTTCCAGGTTTTTATTACTTTGTCCTGGGTGAATATATCCAGCTAACTTTTCTGTGAAGTGCTTCTTCAAAGTAGTCTTTGTCCTTCTCTGTCACACATTTTGCTGTCCTGCTTGGACTTAAATCAGCTCATCAATGCATGAGAGAGGGTGAGAGTTGTTAGTGGCACTTGCAGGCATTGCCCCTCAGTTGGTAGAAAAGAGAGGTTTTTGACAAAATGCTTCAAAAGTTTTGAGTAATCTCAGAAAATACGTAAACTATTTTACATAGCCTGTAACTATCAGCTGACTTTGGCATCAGGCAAAAATGTACTTGGCTCTGAGATACTGGTGAGACAAGGAAGTTTTTATGCCCAACATGTAATATTTCAAATGAGTTAAGGTGCTGAAGCTTTAGGAAGCAGTTGATAGACCACATTCAACATAGGTGAGATTTAATTCATTGTTCCTCAGTCCTGTGTAGTTTTCTGTGCACTGACACAATCCTGTTTGCCTAGTTTGTCTCAATTGTGCAAAGACTAGTCAGTGGTCTTCTTTTATCCTCTTTCCCAACGTAGCTTTCCATAGAGTTGTAACTTGCATAAAACTTGATTTTTATGCAATCATTTGAGACTCTGGTATATTTTTTCATATATTATTCCAATGTAAAGCTCTTCACTTTTTTTCTGCTCTACATTTTCCACTCATAGTGTACATGTATAAGTGTAAAGACTTTGCTTTTCGCGGGTACCTGAGCTCAGCTCCAAGCAAGTTAGCACGGGGCTGGAACCAAAATAAGTGTCCTTATGGGTTTAGTGGGCAATGGGGAGCTGTTTCTCTTCTCTAGGAGGAGGGCTCCTAAAGCTCTGTGGAAATATCCCTGTATAGTGTGTAAGTGGATCAGTTTGGGTTTAGACTTCCATAGCACATGCAAAGGGACATTGATCATGTCTTTAAAATGTTGTGCCTTTTAAATGTTACTTTTTTTCCCTCACCTGTTTTGACCCTTTTTTTCCCCAACTGCTTTAGTCCCTTTAATGCCCATGGCACTTTTTCTAATGGCTCAGTGTGCTTTGAAGATGAGAGGAGGATTTGGACATCTAAGTGTTTTAGTTTGGTCATATTTTATGTCAGAAATAACTCAGAATTCAGGTGAACAAGGCTCTGCACTCCTTGCAGGGCTTTACAAAGTGCTGACCTTTTGTATGCTAATACAAAAAAAAATTAACTGAGGATTCTATAAGCTCCAGTTGTTTATAGTTAAAAATTAAAATGTTGCCCTCTGTTTACCCAAAATTTTTTTAATACATTACAGATTAAATTTTCAGAGAACATTAAAAACTATAAAGGCTGCTAATTGTCAATTGAAGTTAATAAATAACATTTGTGGGGTTTTTCCCTTTAATACTAGTAGTCAGAGTTTTCCTGATTGTTGCAGCCAAGGCTTTTATCCTTGGGTTTAAACTGTTTTTCATTGTCTGTAAGATTAATATATTCCTAGGCTGTCCTTTGTGATAGCATTATCACAGCATGATAATTTTGCTTTCTCACTATTGAAGAGTATTATGAGTAAGTGAAATCTCAGGTGTTTATCCTCTGGCACCTTCTGTGCCATTTCTCTCCCATTTGTGAATGTTTTTTAACTTGCCAAATCCTCTCAACCAGAGATCTTGCTCTCTCTGTCTGCTGCACTGACATAGGAATGTGTGCCTATGTCTCCCTTCTGCTGAAAGGAGCTGGCTTTACTTGTCCTCCTGCGTAAAACAAGAGCTGTGGAATGTTCCTGGGCAATGCCCTACTCCTGTGCAGTGCCATACCATTTTAGGAACCCAGTATATGCTTGACGATATTGCAGAAATAAAGTAATTCAGCATGGTTATGAAAGATTCAAAATCTTCTTTCTCTCAATCTGAACTGTTAAACCAATTGGTACAGCTGTCCCAAGTGCACAGTGCTGCATGGAGGCAACTTAGTAATACAGTTCTTCAGGATACAGTACATTATAGGAAGTGGGAAGCGTTGCTTTCATCAAATTTCTTATTCAGATGTACCATGGCAGAAACAGACTACTGTTCTGAATGAGAGGGATCAGGTTTAATGTTGCAGGTGGTAAGTGCTGTGCTTATTTATTCCCCAGTGTTTGAGTACAGGTCTGTGCTCTGCTTCACGAGAGGTTCAAGACCAGCATGTCAGATCACACTGGATAGCCAAAAGTTTGTGGAGAGTGAACATTTTGAAGGAATTAAATTCTCTTTCAACTGTAATGTAAAATTACAATGATAGATATTATTAAATGTGATTGTACTCGATGACTTGTAATTCACACCAGTCTGGTTCCCCATGCTGCTACAAACAGTTGTTTCCTACAGGTGACTGTAATGTATCTAGAACAGAGTTAAATTGTGTAAAGCTGTCTTGTGGCAGTGTTCTTTCTGTTTTTTCTTTCTCGATCTACTGCTTTTCTTATGCAATGTACAGCTTCTCTTCTTTCTCTGAAAAGGTCTTGGAGCTCCTCCCAGTCCTGGGGTAGCTAGGAGAGAAGTAGAAGGTAACATAACAATTTTTGTATTCTAGAAATGGATTTCTAATTTAACACTTGAGTAATATCATTGCCCTTGTGATACTAAAGGTGGTTTCATGAAGGTATTTATCATGTAGGATCTTTCTTCTTTTATTTACCATACCTTTCACTCATCCAGGTTGCTTCCTGGTTTTCAGTGGTGGCGGGAATTGTTACAGAGGTCATTTATGAAAAGCAATATGAAAACTTGGTGTGCCGCTAATCTAGAATGCTTTTAAGGCTGACCCTCAGAGGAAGCTGTAGCTGACTGGTCATCAGAGTGACCATTATACCTGTACCTAAATCGGGAATCTAGGGAGCCTGACTTTTCATAAAGAACTACATACATTCATATATTCTGGGGAGAGAAACTTCCATTTGAACAATTTAGTTTATAATTTAATATTTTGCCTCTTTTCTAAAGAGCACAGTGTAGGTGTTTTGATTCTCATAGACAGCTGTGTGTAACACACAGTTATGAGGAGCATTTCTGGTTGGAGTACATGGGACTACAGCTGGATGGGTCCTGCTTTAGCCATGCCAGCAGAGTTATGGGCTTGGATTTCTTCCTTGTCCCTCAGGAATATATCCTTCACAGCAAACAGCAATACAAGTCCTAACAGAGTCATTGGCAGGGTTTCCTCCTGTATGCTACAATTAATTTTGGCTGCATTGCTGGTTCATTTTTCTAAATTAGCAAAATCACTCTATGCATAGAATATTTGAGGTTGGAAGGCATCTTTGGTGGTTATCAGTTCCAGCTTCATGCTCCAAGGAGCGTAAATTGGCACCGGGTTGCTCGGGGTGGGAGCTGCTTCATTGAGAACAGTCCCCACAAACCCATTCTGACTGGTTCCAGGGCAGTCTGATTAGCTGGAAGCTGATTTGATGAACTGTGTGATGCACCACAGAGTTCCTTCCACTTACTGTCACTGACATGGTGACTTTGCTTTCCTGGGAAATAAGCAGCAGAAACTCAAGCCAGAATCCCAAACCTCCATGCCCGTTAGAAATTGTGCACTTTTCTGAGCTAAAGGTAATTTTTTCACCTCTTGCACTACCCAGTTTGAATCAGTTTGCATCTGAGGTTGTCATCAGCGTGGCCATGGTGAAGCTGGTACTCTAACAGATTTATCCCATAAACGCAGAGAGAGGGTTCAGGAACTGTTATATCAGTTCTCTTTGTTTTAACCACTGCTTGTACTTGAACTTGAACTTGAACCACTGCTGTACACTTGAACATGTACAGAATATACCACTAAACAAAGCAGCTTCCAACATGAGAGCACAGGGTACCTGTATAAGTGTGTGTCTTTGGCTTGGAACAAATAGGATGTGATTGAAATAATTTGTAATAAAAAGGGTCAAATTACTTCATGTGTGCCATGCATAGGAGTGTGTTAGTGTCAGCTGGTGGATGTGTAATAAATTTTGAAATTTTGAAAAAATCATTGGTATCTCCTTGCTTCCATTCTCAGTAGTAAAAATGTAACATCATCATATAATACCCATTTGTGGTTTATCTAACAGAGATAATCTAATTTTTTTTCCATGCTTCAAAGCACAAAAAAGCCCTGGAACACAAAGAAAAGATAACTTAGGTAATAGATACATGATTTGTACTAATTATAATACAGAAAGAAGATGATTTTGAAATAAGTACTAAGTCAGTAATCTCTAATATCTGTTTCAGTTCGAAATCAGCCTCCACATGCAGCGGGTACGACCAGACCGGTAGGTATTGTTTTAAGACCATTTTCCTGCGAAGTGTCTGCTCTTTATTACATCAAGATTTCTGTTAGTCATAGCAGATGTAAGAAATGTGCATAGTTGACTGTCAGTTAACAGTTTCTTTGAGTTAATTAATTACTTCAGCAATTCTTGTCTATTGACTAAAAATACTACAGGGCGGGGGGAAACCCACCAATGGATTGCATAAACAATTGACATCTTATGATTACTTGATGTGTTACGAGGTTGTGTACCTTGTTTTAAAGACTAGTTTTCATAAAGGTCTTGTAAAAATAAAACATTCAACCGTTTCAGCAAATATTAGTACTGTGTTTCATTCCTTTATTTGTGGAATGGAACTGAAGGAAGGGAATGAAGGGATTTATGGGCATTTAAATGCTTCACTCCACACAAGAAATCAAGAGATAAAATATATCTGCCTGATTTTTTTAACAGTAACAAGTAGGAGACATGCATGAGGGAAGAGGAAAGTGTTTTAACAGGTCTTCTTAAATAATTACCGAGTTATGGGATTGTTGATAATTCTTTGATTTTGCAGCATATTCCAGTATTGGAACTCCTGAAAACTGCCATTGAAAGTCTCCATTGAAATAAATTTTACCAATTCATTTTTCTGAAAGAGATTGATTCTTAACAGTGAACAATTCATGATCTTGGCTCTTTTTTTATTTTCCTAGAAATGTAAAATGGCGTCTTCTAAAATTTGCATAAAGAAAAACTGGTACATACAAAGGAAAGAATATATTCATTTTTCAATGTGTGCTTCCTTTTTTTTTTTCTTCATAATCTGGAGCTAGCGCAGGGTTTGCTATTTCTAAATCAGAAGAAAATCTGTACAGAAGAGACTTCACCAGTGTCTTGGTACTGGCATAAGAGCAACATTTTTTGTCCATATTATCAAAACAGAAAAAGCAAAACCAAAAAGTCTCCAAAACCCAAAAAACACCAAACATAGTAGAAGGCCTGAAAAAAACATCTCCTAAGATGCCTTAGCTCAACCCTTGCTTGGATTTCCTAGCTAACATTCCAGGACTTGAAGGGAGCTACAAGAAAGATGGAGAAAGAAGGGACTGTTTCCAAGGATCTGGAGTGCCAAGCCAAGAGGGAATGGCTTGAAACTGCCAGAGGGCAGAGTTAGATGGGATACCAGGAAGGAATTCTTTCTGTGAGGGGGATGAGGCCCTGGCACAGGGTGCCCAGAGAACCTGTGGCTGCCCCAGGATGCCTGGAAGTGTCCAAAGCCAGGCTGGACAGGGCTTGGATCAACCTGGGATAGTGGAATGTGTCCCTGCCCATGTCTGGAACTGGATGGGTTTTAAGGTCTTTCCCAACTGAAACCACTCTGTGATTCTAGTAATGTTTCACGCCTTTGTCTTGGGTGATTTTTGGATTTAATTTCAAGGATTTCAGGACACGGGACAGTAGCTACAGTGGGTACTGATTCTCACTGAGGGCTCCTGAGGGCTGATTTACACTTTCTTTCTCTTTGTTTTCTGTTCCTTTTTGATATATTTTTAATTTTTTTAAAGTACATTTTGGTGTATAATCCAATCATCCTCCTGCCTACTATCAGAATATTCAAAGAAATAACAAAATGCATTTGGCAGTCTCAGGCCAGACAAGAATTTATGAGATCAGTTGGCTGAAAGAGTTCAGAACTTGGTAAATGGACTAAGCCAAGCATAAGGAATCACGTGATATATAAAGTTAGGGACATATATTTAGTAAAACTTAGATCAAGAATGATACTTCTTTTTATAGTGAAGTTCCTTTGCTTGTTTGTAATTAATTTTTGCATACTGTTGTTCAATAGAGTTTGCACTGAAAACCATTTCTAGAATGTCCTGTACACAACATTTCACAGGAAACAAATGTTACAAACTATCTTGTCTCACAATCCTTTTTCCCTTGAACTCTTGAAATTTTTATCCCAGGGCCTTTTATTCAGCTTTCAGTGTGGTGTTTGTAATTTACTCTGCTTCAGCTGTAATCTGGAATAGCTTCCTATGTCTCTTTAAATACTGATGTAGATTTTTAAATTTACTTTCCCAATATATGAACTTCTATTCCATCAACTTCAGCAAGACTTCAGCCTTGAGATGAGGCAGAATGTGTGTTTCATTAATACTGTTTGTTGAGAAGCAGGAGACCTCCAGATAAAGTAGTTGCTCTTGTTGGTTTTGTTGCTTACAATTCATAGGCATAGGTAAATTATCTTATTAATACCAGCAGAATAGTAACTGTTTCTAACATCATTGCACAGGTAAATATTTATATAAAGTTGAAAATAGTTGTAAAAATCCTTTGCTTTGAATTGAACCATCATAATGTTTTGAAAATATATTCTTTGTTCTTGCATGTGCATAAAAAATCAGTTCAGCAGCTGTTATCAAAGAATTTATTTTTCACAGAATCCTGCTTATCCTGAATCATTTAGCAGTAGATGACTACAGATCCAAAGTTAACTAAAATACTTTCTTTTTACCAACTTTCCTGTCAGACTGTTCCTCCTCGAGCTGGAGTTATTAGTGCCCCACAAAGCCATGTCCGTCCCTCAGGGGCAAGACCAGCACCCGAAACTCAGACCAAACCAACTGAGCCACCAAGGGGTAAGTTTCCTTTTGAAGTTAAATACAAATGTCACTGTTCAGTCAAGTGCTACAGTCTATGGTTTGAATGTTTTGTTTTCAACAAATCTCTCCAATTTTCACTAGAAATTAAGATTCTTGGATGTAATAGCATTTGGCAGTTTGTGTTAAGCATCCACAAGTATTGCAGACCCTTTCTAGATGCTAATCTCAAGATGACTTGAGATCTTGACCCATAGATTTCATGGTATCAGAGAAACTGAGTAAAGATTGCAGTGTTTGGTCTGAGCACACTGGTGTGTCCAATTCCGGCTGTTGATCACTGAACACTCTATGCATTGGTAGTTCTGTCACCAATAACATTTAGAATAGCATTTATGTCTGACTCTTAAAGCAACTTCTTAAACTTACAGTTTAGAAAGAAACTTTATACATATAAAAATACATGTTTTATAATAGTGACTTCCAAAATACTTTTCAGTACAACTGAAGTACATCAAGGAGTGATGTGGTTTCTGGTTCTGTGTTTGTGTAAAATCTCAGCATGGTTTGTGTTGGAAGGGACCTTGAAGATCATTTAATTCCATGCCTCTCCCTATGGGCAGGGCCACCTTCCACTGTCCAGGTTGCTCCAAGCCCTGCCCATCCTGGCCTTGGACACTGCCAGGGATCCAGAGGCAGCCACAGCTTCTCTGGGCACCCTGTGCCAGGGTCTCATCCCCCTCACAGGAAAAAAATTTTCCTGCTATCCCATCTGACCCTATCCTCTGTCAGCTTAAACTTAAGTAACAATTTTTAATGGAAATCTACTGAGTTTTTGATGATTTCCCGTCTCGTTGCCACGAACACCGGCTGTTCTTACAGCCCCTTCTCTGCAGTTCTCTTTGGTGCTTCCCCATCCTACCATCCTTAAGATTGGTTACAACTCTGTACTGTGACAATCACTGCAAATGTACTTCCAGGCTCACCATTACTTCCTGAACCACTAAAGCCTCAGGCTGCTGGACCTGCTCAGCCCAGCACTCCTGTGCTAAGGATGCAGGAGCCCCTGATCCCTGTGGCACCACATCCATCTCAGGCCAGTGCCCCGCAAAGTCTGGAGCCCCCGCAGCCGCCACCTCGTAGCCGCTCATCTCACAGTTTGCCTTCTGAACCTGCTCCCTCCCAGCAGCAAGTAAGTAAAAAAAACCCTTGTAGATACCTTTTTTCACTGTGTAAATTAACACATCTTGTACTGGATGCTGCAGATTTGTGAGGAACTCTTAAAGCAAACACAGAAACAAAAATACAGGTCTAAAGATTGGATTCAATGGCCATGGGGGTCTAGGAGAGTAATAATTGCTTATGTGTTGTCCATGAATAACTAACGTCTTAAATACTAAACATTGAATTTAGGATTTCTTACGATGGCCTTACAACTTATGAACAGCTCATTCTTAAAATCTTGTCATTTGGCAACTTTCTATGGAAAAACACTCAATCTAAAAAGTTTAATTTTATAATGGTATGTGCATGACAAGCTGTAGAGTAAGTAGCTAACACAGGTTTTAAATAGTTATTGCATGATGTGGTGCTTTATGTTGGTGATCATTCATTGAAGGGAGATAATATTGATAAATAAATTAATCAATTAAATCAGTATATTAATAAATACTTAAGAGAAATAGAATTCTCCCCATTCTGCAGTGTCAGTTAAAATACAGAAACCTATGCACATAATGTGAAAATTTCATACAGTAACATTAACATTCTGTTCTCTGGGAACATTTAGACTGTTATGATAAAAAATCACCAACTTTTTCTAGGAAAAGCCATAGTTTCTTACTACTGCTTAAAAAGGCAGAAGCAGGTTTTCAGTGCTGCTCAGGATTTTTCTTATGCCTGTATCTGAAGGCCTTTTTTGCTACAACAGTTAATGCCTATTTTGTACCACACTGAAGCAGCCAAATTCAGTCCTCAGTGAGCTGATTTTTGAATTCAAACTGAAAAAGCTTTAAATGCTTTTCCTTTCTTTCTTCTGACCTCTTTCTTTGCCTGTGAATTGCTTTTAGTTTTGGAAACTTAGACCCAGAAATACAGTTTTCTGAATAAAAGTCTTTAAAGAAATACAAGATCTCTTGAGAGGTAGTGAATCCCAAGCCCATCCTTCTGTGCAAATCTTGATTGTCATATTGAAGAAATTAAATCTCTCCTTATAAAAATAATCGCTTGTACAGTGTGAATATTCAGGACTTTATACAACCCATACATTGGAAAAGAGAAATCGTTACTGTAAATAGATCTTTACTGTAAAGAAAGGAAATTCTAGAGTTCCATAGAATGACAGGCATTATGTTTTCTTCAGCTTGCAAAACTATTACTATAGATGAGGGATAATGCCACCATAGTTTCCAGAAGGAGAGCTGTGGGGCTTTTCATGTTAGTAGACTAGAATTAGACCATCCCTACTCAGATTCATATAATTCATCTCCAAAAAGCAGCACAATCAGTTGCACAATGAGTGTCTGTATGGAAATATCATTAGAATGGACTTGAGTTGGTCTTTTATGACTCTTAATGGTTGAGCTTACAGTAGAAGACAACAGAAATTGAAAAATTAGTGTAGTGTGTAGTAAATCCTTGTGGTTGGTATTCATAGCTCAAAAAATGGCTTTGTGAAAACTTCTGAAAGTATTTTTAACATGAGGTTGATTTGTTACTTGGATTTTCTTCCTAATTTTCTTTCCTTTGATGTCTGTTTCTCTTTCACAAGCAGGAGCAACCGTCAGGGTAACAGGTATCTGACTATTTACCAATCTTGTATGTGGCCTCCATCTATTCAAGCAGAAAAGATGTATGAATGTTGTTTTCATACATCTGCAGTCCCATCCCTGTTAAAAACCACCCGTCTGCATTCATGGATTGACTGTCATACCATAGTTTGCTTTTTCCTTTCATAGTGCATTTAAAAATGAAACTGCATTTATTAGGGCCAGAGCAACTATTTTGTGTCATCATCTTTTATGAAACAATTGGACCCTCACCTATGTTGCTTAGTCACTGTTGAGCCTCCTGACTGCAGTCTGTGTGGGGAAAAAAAGATCAGTGTTGGCAATAAACGTTCTCTTTAATGCAAATAAATCCTGATGCTATTGCACTGCCAATTTTTTTTTCAAAATAAACCCCATATATCACATTTCTCAAGCAACCGAAGTAACTTCTCAAGGAACTTACTATGACCCAAAGCAAAACAAACTGTTACAATTTTTAAAACACTTGGTTCTAGAGTTACTCAAAGCAAATTTTTATTTAGAATAAGGACCAGTTTGGATTCATAGTTTCTTTGGGATCTTCTAAATGATCACAAGACTTAACCAGTTGGTGCCAGGCTGCATTTGATCTCTATTCCTTCTACAGTTCAGTTTTTCACATTTTCCCTGAAGTTACTCAATGCCTTTGTTTTAATATTATTCTGAAAAAAACTTCAACTATAGACAGTCAATTCAACTGTTTGGGTATATTAAGTTTATCTGTTAAAATCTTAAAATTTTTTTGTGATATTTGAATTCTTAGAAGCTGTTTTAACTTAAGCTTAATTCATTTGATAAGGGGAAGCTCCAAACTCTGTTCCATCAGTGTGCATTCTGAACAAAGTAGATACTGCACCTTTTAGGACAGTTTGTACAAGGTAAAAAAGTTGCATTGTTGTTTGAAGCAGTGTAAAAAACCAGGAATATTTTAGTTTTAAAAGCTGAGAAATTCTGTGGAGAAAACAGTCTTCTCCAAGGATAACTTGTTATTTTAATTATGAAATCAGTGATTGTCCCTTTCCATGCAAAGAAGTACTGGAGATGCCTAGGAATGCCTATCTACACAGAAATGTCTGACTGCATATACTAATAACACTAATGTTTCCTTTCATTGTGGTGCTTTAATGCTGTTTGTAACATCAGTATGATAAACTCCCAAACAATGTAACCTGGAGCTTTTAATTTCATAGTTGTGCTGGGCTATCCCTTGCTTAGAATACAGTAGCATTTCCCCAACATTTTCTTAACCAATGTTCGTTTAATGTTTTTTGCTGGGATCGTGACCTGCAGGAAGTAGGTTCCAGCTGCATCAACCACCGAGGAGGGGGGGAGTGGTGTTCAACAATTTACAGGCTTTTTGTTAGACAGGGGGCTCAGGCTGTTGTTTCCATTCTAGTTAAAACAAAACTGGGTTGAAGTTTCAGCTGAGAAGTGAGAAGGGGGGCAGTAGGAATAACCTGGAACCAGTTGCATGATTCCTGAGCACATTGTTTCCTTTGCAGCTGAATCCCAACGGGACATATGGCACTAACCCCGAACCCCAGCTCAGCAGTGACCCTTTTGAAGACCTGTCATTTCAGCTGCTCGTGTCCAAGATGCAGACGTCTGTCCGAACATCACCTGCTCCAACCTTAAACCAAAAGGAGTTGATACAGTTGCCTTCAGCAAGGCAAAGAAATGCGGATAATTCGAATACTGTAAATTGCATGCCAGCAATGCCTCCTATTCCAACCTTTCACTCATCCCAGGAACATCAGCACAGCTCTCCAAATCCATTTATTACTGGGCTGAGCTGCTCAAATCCATTCACTGAAAGAACTCCTAATGCTGGGAACCCATTTAGGACAGAAACACGGGAGTCCGGGATAATCTCACAGGTACTGGTAGGACCTGCTGCTTCCCACCCATTCCCTCCTCTGCCCCCCCCCAGCTGTAACACAAGCAAGCCTGTGTTTCCTGTGGAGGCAGCTGAAAATACATTTTGCTTGCGAAGTAAATCTCTCAAGGTAGAAAACATACAGCCCAAAGGGTGGGTGACGTTTGATGAGGACGAAAGCTTTCACACAAAGCTGAAGCCATCTGCGAGTGTTCCGGATTTTAAGCGACTCGGCTCCGGGAAATCAGCTGGATTCCCAGGTTTGCTGGGAACTGAGCAAAAGACTTTCCTTGGTTCAGACTTTAACTTTGATGGTGACTGGAATAAAAGTTCTACTGATTGCTTCTGTACAATGCCAGCAAGAAAACCACCTGCACCCCCTGTTCCATCCAGAGCAACCAGCAACAGGTCCCCTGCAGATCCCTTCCCCTCCCTGGCTCCCAAGGTGTCACCAACTCATGATTTTACAGAAAGATAGACGGTCGGAGATACAAAAGGTTGTATTTGTTGCTACATTTATCCAGTAGAATAATTGGGCATTTGAGATTATTCTGTGTGCAATAATTAATTGTTAAATGCACTGAAACTTAACTCTGCTCATAAACAGCCACTTCTGCTTGTGTATAAATTTTGAATGTGTATATATGGTAGAGCACAAAACATGATCTGAAGTTTATTAAAATCTCAATGTAATAGTATTTGAATAGACAAAAAGAGAAGAAGGGTGAGCTACTGTCTCACTAAAACCTATCAATCCTGGACACAGATTTTTGATTAGGGAGCTCTTTCATTTCTGTTCTCCTTTGTGGAATTTTACAAGAAGAGGCTCCCTGCTGGTAGCCTCCCCTCTCCCTTTTGACTGTTTTGTTAGTTGATATTTATAAGTATTTACCAAAGAGCTGCCAAAGTTTATTGAGATTTGAATGTTGACAAGTATTGTTTAGAAGCTGTTTAATTTATAACAGAGGCTATGGATATTTGTAAGGCTTATATTTGAATTTGAGGCACAACAAAAATAGTTTACTTTCAAAATAGAAACAAAACTTCGCATATTAATATATTCAATTAATCTCCTGTGTCAGTACATTTCAGTTACTAAATCCTATTGTGACAAACACTCACTAGCACTAATTCAGAATAATTGTTCCATATCATCCATTTATTCATTACTATTTTAACTGTACTTCTTTTTTTTTTTTTTTTTCCCACAAATTGGAAACAGCTGATATAGCAAGCTTTTCCTCAACCTCTGGAAAAAGTCCCCTTGGCTTTTGAGATACAAAGCAGTATTTACCAGTTGCAGACTTTGTAGTCTGCCAGCCAGGGGGTGAAACAACACGCTTGGATTGTATTTAAAGTAGTGAAATATCCCAGGGCAGCACGCTTTTTAAATGTTCAAATGCTCTCACAACATGATCCATGAAATAATCCACTGTTCCTTCGGACAGCCCCTGGTTAGCCACGAGCTGCAGCTGCCTAGAGGAGTGATAGTGAGTTTTCTATTGTGCTTATTTCCGTTCAGGTCATTCAAGTTGTACATTTGGAACAGCAGTGGTACTACTTGTGCTTCGGTGTGTGAGTTACCTTGTTTTACTTGCTGTTGCTGCAAACATCTGTGTGGTTGATGTTTTGGTATATTCTTACATTAGCAAACCAAATTCAGGGGGGAACTTTTGCTAGTGGGAGTCACGTGGTAAATATGTTGTCAAATATTTAATTGCAGTGATTAAAAACTATCTGTCTGAACTGTACCTGGTGTGCGGCACCTCTGCACTTCACAGGACTGTGGGGACCACAGGGAATACTCCAAAATTCCAGTGTGTGTGTGTGTGTATATATATATATATGTATATATATATATGAGCTGTAGAAAGGCCCTGCCATGTGTTGACAGGAGCAATGAGCAACAGTAGATGCTCTGAAAACACAGAGGATGGAGGTGAGACCCCCTCCCCATGTGTCCCTGGACTCTCTGTGTTCCCTGTCCCGTTGTCCCTGTTCACCTGGAACACCCAGGTACGCATGAAATATTCCCACCCTTCTGGTCTGGGTGGTCATTCTCTCTGTTGCCCCTGTGTTACCAAATCCTCCTAAATTGTCAGGATAAGTAAAACCCTCTACAACTGTCTTTTTAGTGTCAGCAAGTCAGGCAATACTTTATTCTTGGCCAGGAGCAGTGTGGCTGACAAAATTCCAGCCTCCACACAGACACTGATACTTTTTCACTTATGTATACATTTTGGTAAGCAAAGGCATTAACGTTCATTGGTTCTAAATTACATCATTATCTTTCATTAATTAGTATTCTGTCATTTACTGGTTATTGATTTCTTACTTCTTATGCTAATTAGTCCATACTGCTGTATCTTTTTCTATCTTTCCATTTACTAGGGAATTTCCAGTGCATATACTGAGTTTTTATCTGGTAGTTTCTGCAGTGTCCTTGTAATCCATAAATTCTGCATTCTAGATGTCCAACCTCACCAGTCCCTCTTTCTCTCCCGGGCTTTGTTCATTGGACATATCCGAGTTAGTTTACCAAAACGGAATGTTTCAGGGCTTTTCCCAAGCTGTCCCCAAAAAAGTAACTTATAACAACTTTGCTAAATACTGGCTGAGAATGATTTTAGAATGGTCCACTATTTATAATTTATATACATATAGGTGATGATTAATGAAAACAATTAATTCAAAAGCAATTTAACTCTTTAACTGCAATTAGGAAGGCGGTCTGTCGTTTCCAACGGCGGGCGGGGCGCGCGGGCCCTTTAAGCGGCTCCCGTCCCCTCACGGAGTGGCCGGAAGTGGAAGCGGCGGCGGGACCGGCGGAGGCGCCGCGGCGGCGGCTCTGGAGCGTCCCGGCGGATCCCGAAGGATCCTGGTGTTACCGGCGGAGGCGGCAGCGGCCCTCCCCCGCTCTCAGGGCCTCCCGAGGCGCTGGCCGCGGGCGGTCCCCGTGCTCCCTCCCTGCCGCGGGTATCCAGGGACTCGGCTCCGTTGCTGAGGGGCCGCCGAGGCTCGGCCATGGTACGGCTGCACGTCAAGCGCGGCGGCGAGAGCCAGTTCCTGCTGGAGGCGCCGGGCAGCACCCGTCTGGCCGAGCTGGCGCCGCTGGCCGCCCGCATCCACAACGGGCGGCTGAAGGTGCAGCGCCTTTGCTCAGGTACCGCTTGGGGCCGCGGGGGGTGGGAACGGCCCCCAGGCAGCGAGAAAGCGCCGCCTCCGGTCTTAACAGAGCTGTGATCGCACAGCGCAACCGCGTGTGAATTCCCGGCTTTGGTGTTTTAGTGAAGGCACTGCACCCCGCTGAAAACTCTCCCGCTGCGTGCGCCTGCAGCTAGTGCACGTAGTGGCTGCTTAAATCAGGGAATCGGGGAATGGTTTGGTTTGGGAGGGACCTTAAAGCTCCCGCAGTCCCAACCCCTGCCGTGGGCAGGGCCGCCTTCCGCCATCCCAGGTTGCTCCAAGCCCCGTCCAACCTGCCCTTAGACACTTCCAGGAGCAGCCGTGGCTTCTCTGGAGCCCTGTGCCAGGGCCTTACCACCTTCACAGGGAAGTACTTTTCCTCAGGATCCCATCTAACCCTGCCCTCTGGCAGTTTGAAGATATTTCCCCTTTTTCCTGTTACTCTAGGTCCTTGTCCAGAGTTGTCCTTCAGGGCACTGTGAAGTGCTCTTTCGTGACCAGCAGTGCCCCAACCTGTGTGTGAGGTGATACTGGCTACCACCAGCATCCCCTGCCATGCAGTGGAGTTAACGACATGTCTGAATTAGTGCTGAGTTCACTTCTGGGGCAGCTTTAAAAGACATTTCTCATCCCACTGTGGGGCTGTCAGAGCAGAGATTCCTGTCAGGTGTGCCTGACCTGGGTGTGCAGCCCACTCACACCTGCTGTGTAACAGCCACAATATTTGTGCGGTGTCTGAGGCCATACTGACACTGCTCTGAAGTTTAAAAAATCTGACCAGGGAAATACCAAAATAAAAGGTTTATGACCACTAAATACCATGAGGGTTTGCATCCTTGTGAGTGTCATTTGTTATTTTGTTTTACTGGTATGCAAAATTTATAAATTTATAAATTTTAACATAATTACACCATCCCAATCTATATATGTGTGTTTATATCCCTTATTATTTATTCCTTATATTTACCTGTTTAAAAACTAAAAGCTAGGGGCAAGGTTTATGTGCATGTGTAAAAAGGCTTTCACAACATGCAAAATGGACTATAGTCCATTGGACTATATAGTCCAATGGACAATATAGTCCATTTTGTAGATGGACTATAGTAACAGAGACTTTTAATCTTGTTCTCTAAACACTCTAAAGAGATGGAGGAGCTGGCAGAGCATGGTATTTCCTTACCTTACAATATGCAAGGACTGACAGAGGAGCAGATCAAAGAGCTGAAGTTGAAGGATGAGTGGGCAGAGAAGTGTGTCCCAAGTGGTGGAAGCATCTTCAGAAAGGATGAAATGGGGCGAAGAAATGGATTTGGTAAGTCATATGTCAATTCTTGTTTCCTTCCCTTCAGACACAGACAAACCATAATAAAGCAGGGGAAAACAAATCTCTAAACCTGGAATGGGATAGCCAAACTGTAAGTTCCACACACAGGAATTCTGTCTTGGGTTGGAATCTGGGATAATGCTGATTAACAAGCCTGAAGAGCAGTATCTCTCTTCAGCACATGAACAGTCACCAAGAGCAAGTTTGACTGTTCCAGTTTAGTTTACTCTCCCCATAGGTAAATGTACTCTGGAAAACTGGTATTTCCTAGGGACTCCAAGATACATCAACAGATTTTTTTTTTTCTAATATTTCTCCTTTTTTCTCACTGACTAGGACTCAGATTCACTGAGCATGTGTTTGTAAGTGGAGGACAGCCTTGTGATATTGACAAAGTTAGAATATTGAACAGTGACGAACCAAATGTCATCAAATGATGCACTCAGATGGGATATAAGATGGGAATGAGTATGCTTTAGCTAGATTTTTGTTTTTGAGGACAGGCTTTTTATAGCAATTAAAATAGATATGTGATATGAAATGTACAGCATGTTTGCAGAACTGTCTTCACTTAGATTGAGATTTTAATTAGAATTAATTAATTAGAAAAGTCAGAAAACTGCAAACTGTTATGCACAGTTAAAGCATGTCTGCCAGTACAGATCAGCAGGGAAGGAGCTTTACTTGGTTTGTTGTGGAGGGTATGGGATTATGGTTGTTGCTTTCTACTGAGGACCTTTGTCTCAAATGAAGTTCCAGATCATGGAATCACAGAATAGTTTGGGTTGGAAAGGATGTTTAAGCTCATCCACTTCCATTCCCCTGCCATGGGCAAAGACATCTTCCCCTAGACCACACTGCTCCAAGCCCTGTCCAATATGGCCTGAAACACTTCCAAGAACGGGGCAAATACCAGTCACATGTCTTTGGGAAAAGTAAGTTTGTTTTCTCTGTGAAAAGTACTGCGTGTTTCTTAAGTAAGTAAGAAATACAGGAATGAGTGATCTAGCTGGTAAATTGGCTGCAGCTTAGTGGTATTTCTGCTGCTTTATGATTTAATACTGTTTCATTTGCTCACAGTGCAATCTGGACAGAATGTGTGCTTGGTTTCTTTACAGTAAGTGTAGGCTATGAACTATGTCTCTTACTTTTAGCTCCAAATGAAAAAATGCAGCAAGTTATAAAGAAGACAATAGAAGAAGCCAAGGCATTAATCTCAAAGGTGAGTTTCCTCAAGTGGTCTGTGGGGCTTTCCTAGAAAGTGCTGTGGAGTTTGGCATCTGAAAAAATCAGACTTTTTTCAGTGCAAGGGCTCACAGTTGTTGAGAAATTCCAGGAAGTGAATAGCCTCATAAAACCTGACATTTTGGTTAATGATTTTCTTCAAGGTTTTGGCAAGTGGTTCAACAGGTTAAGGAATCAGATACTAAACTCCAAGGGAATGCTGACAGCCAAGCCCATGTGGAACGATTAAATCACATTCAGTTTTATCCTTGCAGTTTGCTATTGATGTGTTCTTTGGGTGAATGCTTGTCGTGCTTTCTGGTGAAAAATTAACCACATTCTGTGCTGTTTTTGGAGTTAATGAAGTCTTTTGACTTTTATGTGTAATTAATTGAAAAATATGTTCTAATCTCTTAGATGATCACAGAATCACAGATGGTTTGGTTTGGAAGGGACCTTAAACTCATCCAGTCCCACCCCACTGCCATGGGCAGGGATACCTTCCACTAGACCAGGTTGCTCAGAGCTCAATCCAGCCTGGCCTTGAACACTGCCAGGAATGGGGCAGGGGTTGGGCCTTGGTTTGACAAGCACTTGGAGTCATGCTCAGTTCTGTTGAGTATGTGTTTTCAAAAACAAGCACAAGGTTTGCCCTGATGGGACGGTGCTCTCAGGCATTCAAATTCACATTGCCAAATCTGTAGGTGCTCTGTGTTGTGTTTCAGCTTTTGTATGACTTTGAAACACAAATTTAGTAACATTTATGAATGGAGTTAAGGATAGTTTGGGAAGTGGTTTGTTAGGTTCACCACTTTATAATGAAAAAAAAGAAGAAATGTGTATTTGAGGTTGTAGTGGCATGTTAACCAGATCAAGAACATCCACAAGGAGGCAACATTCCCTTACCTTAGTACTTAAGAAACTGTTAAATCTGTAGGGAAGACCTTTATTTCTTGTCTTCCAGATGTGTCATGTTCCTCTTTTATTCTTGCCATAGGGTTTGCAATGATCTCAAGTACTTGGTCTTACAGATCTCTGCATGAGCTGTGCAGTTTGCCAAGCTTTATACTTCTGCTCGCATGTGCTCTATTTTTGTCTCGAGTTTTAAGTCTCTTCCCCATCCCTTGTTTGAATTTTGCTGGCTTGAATCATGTTCATGAGTCACAAGTGATGAGCCAAAGCGTCCCTGTCTGGCATCTGTGGTCATATGTGTTCTGGTTTGAGTCCTGTGTTCCACAGGCAGTTGTGTTCTGCACAGTTTAGTGACTTCCCTTGTTTGTTTCCTCTCCCACCCCATGTAAGCAGGCTAAACAGAGGGGCCAAAAGTGAGAGATGTACTCCCAAGTCAGTATTCCAGTGAGAAAATTTGCACTCGTAATACCTTTGTGCAGCCTGTTAGCTCTTCAGATCTCCCATCACTTAACCTTTGAACTGGCCACAAAGCAAAGTCTTTCTGCAGGTTTGCTTGTATTGCCAATGATCCCTGTCTGTGTTTCAGAAACAAGTTCAGGCCAATGTGTGTGTTAACATGGAGATGGTGAAAGACGCATTGGAGCAGCTCCGAGGGGCTGTGATGATTGTGTATCCAATGGGATTGCCTCCACATGATCCAGTTAGGATGGAGTTCGAAGATAAAGAAGACTTGTCAGGAACTCATGTATGCAGTAATGTATTCCTATTATATGTAGTCCTGGGTTAAACATGGGCTATGCTGTTCTTCATCTTATTGTTTTGTTTATTTATTATTGAATAATTCAATTATTATTAAATAATTAAATATTTATTTACTTAATCTTATTATTTTGTTATTGTTATGAAGGTTGTTTTTACCTCCAGTGTGGAGAATTTGTTGCCCAAAGTGTTTATATTAGATCAAGATTGAATGGAATATAAATAAAAAAACATAGATGAGTATGAGGAGAAGGATGTAGAAGTAGAATGTAAAATTACATTTCATGTTGGGAATTACAGAAAGATATTTTTTTTTCCCTCAGAAAAAAAATCTGGTTTTGAAAAAAAAAGCAAGAAACAACATCCCCCGACTCTTCACCTTGTTTATTTTGTCACAGGCTGGAACTGAAGTTATAAAAGAATCGGAAGCACAGTTATGGTGGGCAGGAAAGCAGCTGGAAGAAACAAAGTTGCTATCTGACTATGTAGGCAAAAATGAGAAAACAACCATCATTGTCAAGATCCAGAAAGTGAGTATTGCTGGGAGATGGCTCTACATGGTTGTCAGTTCTCTGTGGAAGAGAACTATCCGTAGGAGTACAAAATGGATTAGATTAGTTCCAGCTTGAGCATCTTAAAACTGTACATCTGTTTTAAGGTTTGAATGGATTATACTCTGAGGTTTATCCTTTAGCCTGTCAGTTATGTACTGTAGTTGCTATTTCTTGCTCCATAGTATCTTTGTGAAGCACAACAAAGAGGTATTTAAAGAATAGATGAAATACAAACTGAAAACTCTTATGGCAAGTCTTGGCACCTGCGGTGGGTTCTGCAGTGCATCCCTGAGAGGTAAGTCAGGTGATTTATGTGTTCATCACTTAGAAGACCAGATTTGCTTTTTCTTTCCTCTCCAGGGTCACTTCAAAATGGCATGGCATCTCAGTGGCTGCTGAAGTGTAGGCTCCCAGGAGTGTTGTCTGTTTAATTAGCTGATGGACTTGCTCAAAGAGCAAGAGCAGTACAGGGGTTCCTCTCTGCCTAAACAGCCTCAGACCCTGTTTGTTCTTGAGAGTATCCACCATCTCCATGCACGACGCTGTGTTTGCAGTTGCTGACAGCAGGTGTTTTCTGCTGTGTCCATTGTTTCTTCCAGGAGCACAGTTGCCTGGATAAGAAATTTCCTTTTCTTTGTAGTGGTTTGTAACTCCCTTACTTCCCTGCATTACTGAATCCTATGCCGTCCTGTGTCTGTATTAGTAGGGGAGCTAAAGATGTGGGCCCATCCTAAGATACCAAGAGTGACCTTAAAACAGATTTATTATGCCTTTTAGAGTGTAAATTTAAGAAAAATAGACTCAATCCTGTTTGCATCTTCCATTGATGTCCACAAAATTGACAGCATGATTCAGCTAGAGAGATGAAAAAAATAAACCTCACTTGAAAAGATAACCCTCACTTCCCTGTGGGGGTGGTCAGGCCCTGGCACAGGTTGCCCAGAGAAGCTGTGGCTGCCTCATGCCTGGAAGTGTTCAAGGCCAGGCTGGACAGGGCTTGGAACAACCTGGTCTAGTGGAAGGTGTCCCTGCCTGTGGCAGTGGGGGTGGAATTAAATGATTTTCAAGGTCCCTTCCAACCCAAACCATTCTGTGAATGCAGCCACAGTTACTCTGCATTTATTTTCCTGTCCTGAGGAACCATATTAAATTTGAGCAATCCAGTTGTCTGAAGAAAGATTTTTGTTGTCTTTGTATAGCAGCTTCTCCTCTGTATCACAAAGGCCATCAGCAACATTTACAATTTCCCTTCCAGAAAGGACAAGGAGCTCCGGGGCGGGAGCCTGTGATCAGTCACGAAGAGCAAAAAGAGATGATGCTGTACTACTACAGGAAGCAGGAGGAGCTGAAGGTAAGTGTTCCTTTGGGGCCCGAGAGCTGGGCTGCTCTGACAGAGCTCAGGCTGCGTCCCTCACTGCCTCCCTCCTCTCTCTGCCACAGAAACTGGAGGAGGAGGAGGACGACTCGTTTCTAAATGCTGAGTGGGCAGACAACCATGCTCTGAAAAGGCAATTTCACGGTGTAAAAGACATCAAATGGGGTCCAAGATGAAGCTCTGCAAACCCCTTCTTAAGCTGCTCGGTTGATGCTCTTGTTTGCAGCAAGGAGTTGTATTGTGTGTGGTAGATTATTCTGACAGCAGCTGAAATTGTCACTTCTGTGGCCTTAGGTGTTCAATAAATGTTCATATTTCTCTGTGACTGCAACAGCACTTTTCTCTGCAAAGAAATGAACAAATTCTCTTGATGTTTTGTATTTTATTAGAAACTTGTAACTTGGATATGGAAATGTCAATCTGTTTCATAGATAAGAGATCTAGTAAATATGTACAGGAATGTTTGGTGTTGTTCAGAGTGCTCTTTATACTCTCTTCTCATTCTTGCATTACTATTAGATGGTGTGCTCTGGAGAAGATAATTTATTTAACTAATCCAGGGAGAATTGGGATTTTTTTATGTGGTTGTTCATATTTCAACATAGCTATTTCCAAACTGTCATTTTAAAATGAGTTAACCTCTTAATATTTGTTTAAAGGAAGTGTTTTTGTATAGACACTAGTTATATCCTTCTGGAATGCATCATTTTCATTCTTTGGATTTAGTTTATCTTGCTGGTATGTAGAGGTTGACAGTAATTTGTATACAAAAATAAGCATCATTTGCAGGTAGATTGGATAAACCTAAGTTTAATAGCAATAGATCTCTTAGGATGGAAGTAAAGAAATCATCATGATTTTCTGTATTAGTGTGGTTGAAGAAACACCAATCAAGTTAAAAGTCAAGTGTTTGGTGAACTCACAGCTTGAAGATTGGATGCAGAAAAGGTCATTAATGCCACTCAGTGAACTATTCATGGTGGTTTTATGTCAATCACTGATTTTTTTACTCTTAAGGAATTTTGGGGTCTGGTAGTTTTTCTTGAATTTCAACTTTACAGTAACATGACTTTTTACAAAAAGGAAAACCAGCATTTCTGAGTTGAAAAATTTCAAATCATTTACATTTAAAATTTATTTGGAATTATTTCACATGGCAAAAAATGTTTTTTAACAAAACACTTTGTTCTACCACTTCCTAAGAGGAAAATCAGTGTCCTGGAGCTTATAATATTCTCATTTCCTCTCTGAAAGCAAGAGAAAAGCAGGCATAGGAAATATTTAACACAGTTTCTGCACTCATTTGACTGCTGTTCTCTCCTGTAATTGGTGCTGTTTTTTTCTTTAGCTGAGCAGACTTTACATAGCATTGATCCTTTTCAGAGTTCTCACAACAGTGTGGATCTGCTGGATTGATTCATTGTGGCTGAAATTGAATGAACTCACTGGAAAATTATTAAAGAGTACCGGAACCCAGGAAAGCCTATGGGTATTTAACTATCCAAGGAGATAATGAGATAGAAACACCACACTTTTCAACTTTGCAAAAGCGTTTTGCCTTTTTTTGAAACCATTTATTTCTGGAAGTTTAAGAGGAGCAATGCCCTTCCAAGGAGAAAATCCATTCTCTCTCAAAGGAGACACACAGCAGAGCATTATTAAAATGTTTGGTTTGTGGCCATATCACCATCCTGATGAATGGAAATGGTTTCCACACCTGGTTTCATTCCTTTTCTCCTTTTCATGGTTTTGCTTTCCCACATTTTGCTCCATTCTCTGCCTCACCTAAGATTTGGAAGGATTTATTTCTTGCTTCCTACAACCTCACCCAGTGTTCCTGGTGACAAACTTGAGGCTAACTTCAAGGGAGGAGTGGGGAGTTCAAACAGCCACACCAGCGCTACATGTTGCCTTCCAGCAAGTTCAGATGTTGATGCTGGGTCATATAATTTCCAGTAAATTTCCAGTTTGTCCTGCCCACAGCCATGTGTGGGGCACGAACCAAATAGTCCAAACAATTTGCAAGCTCTCCTTTGCAGTATTTTCTCCTTAGGCTGCTCTTCTGGGAAATTGCAAGGGTTTGACTGCTGAAACTCCATCCCACAGCCAGCCCTGAGTGTCCTTCCCATAGCATTGCTGCTGCTGCCTCATGGCACCCTCCCTGTGGATACCTCCATCTTCAGCCTGGAGAGATTCCAGCTATGGCACTGAAGCTGCTGGTTTTTTCAGGGCTTGGGACAGATAAGTGCATGCCTCATTAATTTTCTGTTTTGTCTTCTGGATACTTTTGTATTGTGTGTTGTTTCAGAAAGATCCAAATAATTCAATGTCTGTTTATCAGGTTTTTCCATGTTTGTCTTCATTCTGACTCAGACTGCTGTGAACAGTGAACATTTGGAAGTGAGGTGAACCACTAATTGACAGCTTTCCCCAGGTAGACTTGGAAAGTTTATGCAAAATGAATAAAATAGCAACCCAAATTCAGACTATAAATAGTTCAAAGGAACAGATCCTGAGTGAAGCCTGACCTCACAGCCTGAAGAAAATGCTGCTTCACCTGCCCTGCTCAGTTTCTTCTGGTGCTGGGGTTTGGACAGGGTTTGCCACTATGTTTGAGGATCCATTTAAACAGGCATGCATTATTAAGCACTGCACTTTTTTTTTTTTCCCTCCAAGCACATTCCCAGTGGCTGTGAAATGCTCCATCCTGGGAAGCAGCTTCTTCTCTGGCACCTGCAGGAATTTTTTGCTGTCTGCCCACCAGTGTGTGGTGCCAGGCAGGGAGGAAAATCAGGAGGGGATCAAGTCATCAGTTAAATCACGATTTCAATACAGAAGGTCTTTTTCCTCCAAGGCTGTAAAAGCAAGGAGAGGACTGGGAGTTGGGAAAAGTGAAGCATTTTGCCCTAAGGAAGGGACTTGCTTCTTAAGCTGCAAACTGCTTTCTGCTGATCATCTGCCACTGCAGTTGTTTTGCCACCAGGAGTGAAGACCCTGATTTCAGCTGGAAATCCCAGCGAGGGGTATCAGATGGACAGATGTGTGGATGAAGTGAACTAACTGGGGAAAGGACCTGGGTGCCCAGTGTCAGGAGCAAAGGCAGTGGGCACAAAGTGACACACAAGAGGATCCCTTTGAACATCAGAGAGCACTTTGTCACTGTGGGAATGGCCAAGCACTGGCACAGGTTGCCTGGAAAGTTTGTGGAGTCCTATCTTTGGCTGGTTGAGGTCTTCTCCAGGGGGCCACCCCTAGGGCACACTGACTTTACCTAATCTTGAGCAAAGTGGAGTCTGAAGGAAAGATAACTCCCAGCTTTTTTTAGGATGTCAGCTTATGGGCTAAAACTCCACTAAGGCTTCCCAATAAAAAATGAGGGAAGAAAATGCACAAATTTTAGTGACTATAAACATTAACTGCCAGACAGGTAACTGCTAGAAAAGAGCAGCTGGAGATCAGCTGGCCTGTGGGCCCCAGGCTCAACAGAAGGGAGTTTCACCAGGACTCAAGAGTTTTGGGGAGCCCGTCAGAGCAGGGGCCCTTGGAGCCCCTGCCCTCAGCCCTGCAGGCCAGGGCCCAGCCCGCTCCAGTAAAAGGAAGAGGGTCAGATTTGTTTCACTAGTACAGTCTGTCAGCAGGAGGAATTGTTGGGACGTAGATCAGTCCCTTTCTGTCTGACCGGGAAATGGGTGGCACCTGCCCCATGAGTCAGGAGGAAGGAGCCAGCTCTGGCCCAGAGCCCTCCCCAAAGGCAAACTCAGGACCAAGGCATGGGCTTCTCCAGACCGAAACCTTTTAATCAACATTGCACATAGCACAGGCTATGATGACTTCCTACTGGAAAGGGGAGAGCAGTGGCCCAGCAGGATTGCATCCAGGCTCCTGGGCTGTGCCCAGCCTCTCCTGCAATTTCCCAGTGCTCTGGGTGACCTCAACCTTCCATCCATCTCCTTAGCCTCTCTTCCTTCCTCTGATAGGATGCTAATTGCTGGTGAGATTTTTCCAGTTGAGCACAGGATTGTGCCTTAGTCATCTGAGCAAGTTCCCTTCCTCCCTTTAAAGTTTTTCCAGGCTTAATTTGACTTTGTATCAGTAGGAAATGACAAGTCATGTCACTGTTTTCTTTCCAAGTGTTTCATACTATGCTCTACCTGGACACACAGCATCTGAGTGGGGAAGCACAATAAGCCCATGAAGTATTACCAATAGGAAGTGACAGTTTTCCTCCTTTTGTTCAGTAAATTCCCTATGGGCTGCAGCTAAAATATTGGAGACATTTTTAAGACAGGAAGGCTGTTGTGGTTTCAGCTTAGATACAGTACTGGTTTAATTTTCTCTCCAACTGAAACCAAATCTGACTAGCTTAACAATTTTCGAGTGAAGATTGTGAACTGATAAAAAATCCTGAGAATATGACCTGCATTCAAGTACTGGCTCTAACCCTGCTTTAGGATCAGAAAAATTAACCAGTTTTTCCCTTAAGTAAAATATTCTTAGCGTGTGGCAACGTCAAGAGTCTTTTATGAAAGAAGCAGCCGTTTTGGAGCTTGTCCTTCACACATTTGCCAACACAGGTGCACATCAGTCTGTTCTGATGGTTGAATACATCTGCTTAAATATTTTTCACCTTTTTTAATATTCCTAAACATGCATTTGGCAGTTGATCCCAAATTACAGTGAAAAGTAATCTGTACCATGAGTTAAAACTGTAGTGTTTTTCACAGAAGGGTTTATAGACAGTCAAAGATATGAAACCCTTTTTTATTGCATATATTTCTTTTTATTTTACAAATAATTATATTCACTCATACAAATGTTCCTTCACAGAAGGTACATTTTTTTTTTTTCCAAAAAAAGGGATAGAGTGTCATCCAAAATAAGCCATTTATTGTTCATTAATATAAAATGTATTCATATTTCTAGGGGGTGTCATATCCAAACCACTGCTCATCCAAATTTCCTGTATGATCTGTTCCCTGCGCTCAATCCTTTCGGCCAGTTCTGCTGCCTCTGCTGAGTTATAACCTGAGTAACAAGGTCTGTAAAGTCCATCTGTCTCATCCTGGGTGTTTGAAAGGGAGAAATCCTCCTCTTCCTCCTCCTCCTCCTGTTCACTGCTCTCATAGGCTCTGGCACTCTCTGGCACTAGCTGATCCCTCTTCCTGTGCAGCTTCTGGATGTCACTAGGACACAATACGCAGATCACCAAGGCACACAGTGTGAGGATTAATCCCACACAAACACTGGACACAAACAGGAGAGCGGCTCTTTCAAGGTGATCTGCAGACAAGAAAGCCAGGGCTTAATCACTTTACAAACTGCCAAGGCTGTTTACAAACCCCCAGCTGCCATTCCCGCAGTGTTCCTTAGCCAAACCTCCCAACACTCAGAGCCCAACCCCACCAGCTCTGCCTCTGAACTGTTGAGCAAAAATCCAGTCATCAGACATTATAATATTGTAAAATAACAACATGGCCCCAACCCTTTATGAGCAGCTTAGTGCTGTTGTCAACAAGCTACCAGCTACTCTGCATGCCTTGTTTGGTCCTTCCAGCCATCCTACCAAAACGGGCTTTGCCCTCACCAACAGGGCATGCAAAGAGTGACTCTGGGCTCTGCAGGGCCTCAGCAGCATCTTCAGGCCAGGCTGAGGAGGGAGCACTTTTCTTTTCTTCCTTTGCACTTAGTGCTGCTAAGTCACAAAACCTACTGTCTTGCAGCAGAGACGGCTGGGTTTGGTGACTTTTTTCTTTTTTTTATTACTCCTTGATACTCCTTGTGTATGTATGCAACCCAACGTTCCCGAGGACAGATGTCTCCAGTGCTCACGCATGTCAGGGCCAGGTTTTCAAAACTACTGAACAACCAACAGTCACCATCAAAAGTTTAAAAATATCTTGGCTGTAGTTGCTAAGTGTTTGAGTCCTTCAAGGCAAGGAACATTCCCTAAATATGAATTAAATATGAATTATGCTGGGATTGTCCCATCCACAAGATTGTGATTATATTGTAGTATCATTACCATAAACATGGGATTACTAGTTGTAACCATCGGAGTTGATCCTCCCTTTTCCCACAATGCCATGATCTAGTGAGCAAAACAATCTCAGCCTCATTTTCCTACCTTTAATGTATGCAAATGTAGCCAAGTAGTTAGAGCTAACTATAGTTCCATCTTTCTTTGGAAGTCTCGATTCCCTTGGATCAAGGTCAACACCTGTGACACGAGGAGGTAAAGTAAATTCAGTGAAGCTACTAAGTTGATATTCACCCAGTAGCTTTCCAGCTAACAAGTCCACCCAAAACACAGGCAGGCCCCTGCCGTGCTGAAGGAGCTGCAGAACACTAGAGCAAACAATGCTTGATAAGTTAAAGTATAATTAATAAATTATTGAAAATATCAAATATGTAGAAAATGGCAAATTAACTTAAAAGAGTCTGTTGCCAAGTGAAACCCCTTGTGCCTAATCCCATTGGGGTTTCTGAAAAAATTTTACTTCATGAAGCTTCACATTTCTCCAATGGCCTTCCCAGCCCAACTATTCCATGTACTCCTGTTACTGGGGACACACATCAGCCTAGTCCTTAACTTTGTGGCCTTTGAGAAGAGCTGGTGTTAGCATAACTTGTAAAAGATTTTTCACTCTGAAACAATTACAGTTTCACTTTTAGTCTTCCCAGCATGCTGGCTCTGGTCAGGCTGGGCAAGTCACTCTTCCAACAGAGTTGCTATGACTGCAGGACTGTGCTCACATCCCACTCCCAGCCTGTCCTCTGCTCTCCAACAGAAAGACCAGCTCTTCCAGCAGGGTTTCCACTACTTCATCCCAAACCCTGTGTCTGTGCTGCTACATACCATTGTTCTGTTTGACGGAAGACTTGTTATCAGGGACCAGGGGGTTGACAGCAGTGAGGATAAATTTAGGAACTGCAAAGACAAAAGACAAATTATGTTCTGTTGGTTTTAAGAACCCTCTCCCCAGTTATTTACGAATCCCACTGCTAACCCTGGGTTTATTAACTGTGTTTCTGACAGTGGTATTGAAGGTTGGACTGATCTTGGAGGTCTTTTCCAGCCTTAATGGTTGTGTGGTTCTTGCGAAGTCAGGGCAGCTCTGGGTCCGTGGCTGGGTCTATGCCCCAGCCTACTCCAGGAGCATCTCCATACAGCCTGGCAACCTGCCCCTTGTTTTCAACCCCTCAAGGGTGTGCCAACCAGTGGATGGAGACAAAATTGGCCTCTAAATTCAGTATAGACTGGGCTACAGCCAGATGCTAAGTTGCATCTAGATACTGGGTTTGAATGAGGATGATGCACTGTAATTCTAAGATAAATGTTAAAGTCTTGTGTGATGTCATTTGCGAAGCTTCTGAGATGAATGGTTGCCAAGGAAGATGGGGAGGATGGGAATAAATGAGCTGCATCTTTCTAATTTCCCTTGGTATGTGTTCACAGTCTTCTTCAAATAATTAAAAGAACTACAAGCAGGTGCATTGTACGGACATTGAGAGATCCCATATTCTGTAATGGATGGATGGACCCTTCAGCTGCCCAGATCTTAGCACCTGTTCCTATACTATGTGAAGGCACATTGATTGATTTTCAGACTGATGGGGGGTAAAAAGGAAAAAATTTCAAGTATGACACTCACCTCTATTGTCCAATAAACATTTGCCAAGAAGTAGCATTGAGAGAGTTAAATAGAACAGAGGAGACTGAGGTTTGCAGCTTAGCATAGTTTTCATTTGGAAAACAACTAAAAATAGCACTTCTTTCTGAGCAGAACTTTTCTTTCTGTGTGGGCTCAAAGTCAGAGCTGTTTCCTTTCCTGATAAAGGAATCCTTTTGGGAGCCTTGGCTCTTGTTTGCAGTGGAAGGCCAACAAATACAGGGGTAAATAAGCTCATTTCTATTTTGTCTTGTACCTTATGGTAATTTGTAGCTGTTTTCCAGTGTCAGAATACTTTCCTTGGTTGTGAGATAGACAGAACAGGATTGTTTCCAGCCTGCAGTCTGCATTTGCAGGCCTGGCTGTTCTGAACAACATGTCTGTGTTATGAACAACGTCCTGGGAGGATGCGCCATCTCCAGCGCCCATACGGGACCTGAAGCTCCTGTCACATGGCCTGGGACTCCTTCACCTGTGCTCCTGTGCTGATGTTCCTCCTGCTCCCCTCCCAGGGGAAGCTCCCCAGTGCTTCACTTGATCTTTTCCCCTTTATATTTCCCTTTATATATCCCCAAATATTTATTGTAGGGGAATGTTTAATTCAAAATGGCATGGAGAGAAAGAGCCTCTGGCTGCTTGCATTGCTTGTTTTCAATGTGGTGCCTTTCAGATGCAAGGACTTTAACTGCTATAGGCTATATCAGGCTGCTGAACAGAACAGCTGGTACCAGCATAGGAATTTTTATTAAGACAATCGCATCTGTATTACAACTTGTGCCAGCACTACTTTGGCAAGTAGGAGTCAGTCGCCTCCTGCAGACTGCCAAAGGCAGCCCACAAAGGGTCTCTGGCATCCAGGGAGTATGGATACACCACGGGTCTGCAGGAGCCATGAGAGAGGATTCTGTGATCCTGAAGTGCAGACTGAGCAAGAGCCAGGAGGTCCCACCTTGTGCAGACAGGAGATGATGCTGAGCAGATCACTGGGGGCACTGAGACTTCAAGGAACCAGCACCTCCCAGCTCCTGTCATGTTTTTACTGTCAGGAATGAACTGCAAATGTAAAAATGCATCCAGACTCACTACCCCTAAACAGCTGCTGATCACTGTGTGGGGAGTATGGGGTTTTTTCACATTCCTGACCATGATAGAAATACTTTGAAGTGTGGCACAGCCCTGAGAACGAAAGTGCTGTGCTTCACTGAGTTCCTGTCACTACAGTGGGAGATCTATTTGCATTGTTTTGGGAAGCAACAGATTAGCTGGCATCCTCTGGTGAGGAGACTGAATGTAAAATATCATTCTGGAATATGCCAAATTCTTCCCATGTTCATTAGATGAGCTGTAAAATAATAAGACCTGCAAATCATTGGCTAATGCTTCAGACTGCACAGCCCAGTAAGATTTGGCAGGAGAAAAACTCTTCCAAATGTGCCAGGAACAGAAAAGAACACTATTTGTTACCCGTGTGTTTTTGCAAAACCACATCCCTAAATAACAGAATGTGTAACTCCAGTGCCAACAAACTCACTCTGCTTTTCTGGCACACAGACATGCAAAGTTGAGCAACTTGTTGTTGTAATTACGCTCATGCTAATTAGAGAGAATTACATTAACTCATTCATAAAGGCAGCTGCACAATAATATAATGTATTGGTGCAATGGCAGATTCCCAGATATCTCCAATAATAGGAAGCTGAATTATTGCACCACCTTTCAGAGCTGACAGCCAGTTCCTGGGGAGACTGAAAATCTCTTGGGGCTCATTTTCCTCTGATCTTCAGGTAGAGGTGATCTGGCCATCAATCTTACACTGCTGTTCTTAAAAGCATGTCTCAGGTAACCTGTGCCCTTTGACCACTACTCACTAGGGATGCAGCCAAAGGACTCTGCAGTATGTACCCATGGAACTGCTCCTTTTGAAGTATTTTAGGGAATTCTGCTCGCCTCTTAGGAAATTATATGTCTATAGCAAGCAATATGGAAAACTGTTCCCTCTTGTCTGAGGAATGAGCTGAAATACATTTCAATCCTGCAAGGGATCTATAACCTCAAGCTTTTACTTTCCATAAACCTTCACTTCCCTTTCCATGAGAAAGGAAACTCCTCTGTGAGGGAGAAGCTGTAGATGTACTCACGTGAATCAGGTTTCAGGACTGAGCTTGTACACAGTGCTTCAATTATGCTGGACTGTTTTACATGCACTGATGCCAGGCAGTGTTGATTTTTCCTAGCTCTGTTGCAGGTGAACTCTGTGGAACAAACTCTTATCTTGATAGTATTTCTCAAAAATATTGAACTATATAGTTGATATTTTATTGTTGGTTGCATTTTTTATCACAAAAAGACCCCTTTAATGCTAGAGTATTTATTAGGTGCTGCTGTGCCTAGGGGGTTGTTTTTTGTATGGCAGTCACAAACTTCCTGTGTTAAAGGGAAGTGGATATTTAGGAAGGCTTAGTGCCCATATGTGGACATGTGTGTGTCTTTGCAAGCAGAAAGGAGGGCATGAAAATGATTGTGCATTTGCTCTTACCACATGCATAGCTGACATTTAGGTATTTTGTCACTCCAGGTAGGCATGGACTTCCAAAATCCCGGCTAGTGACAATAATTTTGCATCTCTGTTTCCCATAACACCTTTTGGATAACACTTCCAGCGCTGTGTAAGACAAACAGTCTGAAAGAAAAAGTACATGCAATAAATATACAATACCCTGGTGTTATCTGAAATGAGAACTGCTGGCTGCATGACTAGAGATACAAATCTGCACCTGATCTCAGGTATAACTTTGCCTTAGCAGGATTTTGGAGTTAAGATTTGTCAATGCAAGGAAGTCAGCTGCAATAAATGTGAACTTGCAGCGAGGTAACTCTCCCACACTGCCTTACAGGTGCATACTAAGGGTGCAGGAAGAGTCTCATCAAGCTCCAAACAGGTGCCCAGTAAAAGGTCTCAATGTTCCATTCAGGATGTGTTGGAAAAAATAAGCACATCCAAATAGCTCTCCATCTATTCCATCCCAAATTAAGAGAGATGAAATACTGTTTCCAAGTCTGTTTCTCAGCCCTGGGTTACTGAGATGAGTCAACTGGATAGCCAAGTTCAGTTCAAGTCAGGTGAGATCAGTTTTTATGTGTTGCAACAGCTCAGGCTACAGGGAAGTTCAGGGTATTAAAAAGTAGCTTTTCATTTACTATGAAGAGGTCAAAATGGGCTCAATATTTAACCAGGGAAACATGTGGCTTCCAGAAATGGGTTTTGCACTGGAGCTGAAATTATTTGAGTGGGAAAGTGTGTGAGTCACCCTCTGCTTCAAAAAAAAAAAAAGAACGTATCTAAATGTGATTAAGTTCTCTGTATCCACATGTGCTAAACTCCAAGCCACAAAGCAAAAAACACCCCGTAGTTTTGGTTTCTAAACCAAAAGGATGCAGAAAGAAAAAGTTTGGAGCAAGTAATACTTCTCTGAACCTTTCTGCATCACCCCACACACTGCGGGTTTCTGTGTATGACAGAAATGTCTCATTCCAGGCTTCTGAGGCAAGGGTACTCTAGAGGTCTGAAACATCATTTTCTGGGGGTTAAAATAGTCCCTCTTCCTACAATAAAGGATGGCCTCCAGTCACCTACCAACTGCTGAAGCTCATTTGTGCCTCTTTAGAGGAAAGACAAACACCATTTGCAAAGACACTCCAAAGGTTCCCCAAATGTATTTGAAAAGAAGGTTTGAGACTGAGTTCTTGGCATTTAATATGTGAAAATGGGGCAGATTTGTAATTTTTAGAGTTAACTCCCTGACACCAGTACTAAACAAGTTGTATACTTGGGCAGAGCCATCAGGAGGTAATGAGCTGATCTGTCTGGCAAAGGGCTCATGGCTTGCTTTGGACATAGATTCTAGGAGAGAGCTCTTTGACTTTTCAGAGACCTAAAATCCCAATACCTGTGTGTCCCAAGAGACTGCTGGGAAGGCAGGGAAGGGCTGACCTAAAGCATTGGGTAGTTCTGATTAAGTAACTCAGCAGTTTTAGTTTCCCTCCCTGGCAATTTCAGATGAGTAAGGATATATTTGGGTGGATGTTTTTGGTAGCCAGTAGCTTACTTAGGCAAGTACAAAACCAGCTGGAGAGTATCAGGAGGAATTGTTGGGTGATTGATAAATGAATGGATTGGGAGCACAACAGCAAACTGGCAAACTGAATTATGTTTTCTATAGAATTTCCTGCCCTGGGAGCTACTCTTGATACCTTATGAAACCAGGAGGATGTTGTGCTGATGGTTTTCTACATATTCAGTGATATGGCAAGTGTATGTTTCATTTTGCCTTTGCTCATGTTTCTGTGGGACTTAATAGCTTCTTTTCATCTCTATCCATGTTGGATTTGGCTCTTCTACCCAGGGAGCCAGTTGTTATATGCCTGCAGGATCTTGGCAGGCTAGTTTTTTGAAAACCTCCCAAGGCTTGCCATGGTGTCATAGGTGAGTAAATGCAAACCTTGGCCTGTTTCTTCTGCAGGACAGGACAGATGTTACCTGGAAAGTCTTAAAAAAGAAAACAACCTATTTAAGACTTCCTGCATTCTGAAAAGATTTTGTGTTTTTGTGATTCAATAAAAAATCCTGTCTGGTTGACATGTGGCCTTGCTACCTTCCCACTAGTTCTCCCAGCAGCTATGATGGGATTAACTTGAAAAACTTACCCTCCAACTGGTCAAACACCTTTTTCAGTGATTGAATGAGGAGAGACCAGTGCTGTGTTTTGAGTAAAGGAATCCCATGGAATGGCCCCAAAGAAACCAAGGATTGGGAGATGAACTTAAATACACAATGTGGCTTCTTTCTGACTAAGTGCTGTTTGATCTACACAGATATTTCTGGGGCTTGTTAGACTAGTACCATACATTTTCAATAACTTGCCTCTGGAAAAGGCACATTCCCAGAGTGTTAAAAGGCTGGTGGCATCCGGCGGTGGTGGACAAGGCAGCAATGTGTGGCTGGGAAAACACTCCATTCTCCATGCTTTTCTCCCAAAGTTGCTTGTTAGACACCAAGACTGTCGGTGGATCTTTTGTATGAGACCCTGCTATGGATGGCACAGGGACACGGGTGTCAAGACGAGGTTCTTAATGCAGTAATAAACTATCCAATCTGACTGCAGCTATTTAATAGTTGGAGTAGAAAGCCTTGTTTCTGGAGGAAAGGCTCTTTCAGCTCCCTAATTAGCTTTGTTTGGGAAAGTTTTGGCATGCAAATGACATGCCATAAATCATGCAGGCTTTAATGAGAAGTAATTTGTCTTCTGTTTTTTAAAGCTTCTCTCAATTCAGACAGGAGGAGCTTTCCCTCCCTTTCTTTCCACCCTTCCACACAAAACCTGCAGGTGATGGAGCATCTTGTGCCAGGCTCCGGCGACAGCATCCTGTCCCACCCTCTCCAAATGTTTCAAATTGCTTCCATCCCCAACTGTTCCTTGTGCTGCTTTATGTGTTCTGGGCTGTGTCCACCCACAGAAGAATAAGGAGCTCACTATTAAAATCAGCTGAAAGCAAAGATTTCACACCTCCAAATCAGGATGGCTTGTGCTTTGTGGAGCCCAGATCTCAGCTGTGGGGACAAGCATTGACAAGGGGAAACTATGGAGTTTGGAGCAACCTAAGGCTGCAGACTTCTAAAGAAAGTTGCTGAAATAATATGGTAATTTATGCAGGAGCATGGCACACAGGGTCCTGCCTACGCATCAGAAAAGGGCCACTTGAATTGCTGATTCCAGCAGAAACACACAATGTGATCAGCAGCACTTTTGTACCAAAAAAACCCCAAACTTGGTCTCTCTCTCTCCTCCTTGCACATGCATGTGCAGAGAGGGGGATCCATCCCACCAAACACCAGGGGCAAGAGACAAGTGTGGCTCTCCATTTCCTGAGAGCAGGAACCAGACTCGCTGCTCCTGCATGTGAACAGGCAGGAGTTCCTTGGCTCCTTTTACACTTGAGGACCAAGTGTACTTTTCCAAACCTTTCACAAATGTGAGCCATGAAAAAATAGACCCAAGAAAGCCCTGAACTGCTGGTAAAGAAAACATTACCGGTTGAAGTGGTGTGTGTTTTAATGTTCTCCAAGCAACTTCCACCAGCCAAATCTGATCTTCCCTGTTCATCTCAGAAGAAAGTTATTTGGACTCTAAAAATGGTGGCTGGTCTCTTCCTCCCTTCAATCACTCCTCATCCTGCCACTGCTCTGAAAACCTTTTCTTTTAAGGGAGTTTTGTCTTGACAACCTTCAAGTGGCAAAGGGGTGCAATGGCTCCTACTGGCACCTCTTGGGGCCCAAAGCACCTATTAAGCTTCCCAGTTTGCTCGGGCTGACACAGGCAAGGACCTTTTCATATCTGATGTCTGCACATAGACAGCTGACTTAAGGGGTTTTGTGGTGGAAGCAAAATTGAACTATTTTATCCTTACTTATGTATCCACAAAATTCATTTGACTCCTGTCTCACACGCCCGAAGTGCCAAGACAGTGTGGAAACATTTCCAGAGCTGCCTAAAGCTGTTTGTGCCTTCACTGCTGTTACTTCTGCTCTCAAGAGACCTTCCCAGGAGACAGGCTTACACCAGGCAATGAGTACATCTTTTAGTAAGAGGCAGAAACGAAAAGCTTTTCAATCAGTCAGTGAATAGGAGCTATAAGACCCTTTGAATTGGCTACAATATCCAACAAGCAAACAAAAATAATCACAGCATCACAGAATCCTGTTACATTAAAAAAACTGTGACCCCTAGTTGGACTGGAAAGAACCTATAGGTTTTTGAAAATGCCCCTTGCTTGACTTTCTCATCCCTTCCTCTTATCTGAATTCCACTGGGAAGATGAGACTAGGACAAAGTCCAACCCCAGGGTATGTCATTGCATAGTTCAAGATGTGATGAATGTTTGTGAATTCTCCACCTCCCCTCTCAACACTCCAAAAGTGGGACCAGGTAAAAGAGAGGGCTGTACTGGAAAGAACCCCACATTCCAGCAATGAGAACCATGGCAGGGCTGTAATTCAGGGCTCTGCTGGTCATTGGTGCTTGAGGGACTAGCCAATGTGCATCCAGAGGAATTTTTGAGAAGGATAGAAGTGTTCTAAGCTTGCGAATTTAACCTAGAGGCAACCCCACTAAGAGACTACCAAGCCTTCTTTCAAGTATATTCATGTATTAATAAGAGTAATTTATTATTTGAGGAGTGTTTGTTGACCTGAATCTTCCTGTTGCTCTCTATGGTAACCTGTTCTGGCACAATTCTTTTAACTTCTTCTGACCAATAAATTTTCTGTTTCCTCATGCATATGTTAGTACAAATATGAAAGAGATAATGGGTCAGAAAAGGCAGTAATTCACACTGGAACAAAACTGCTATGGTTTCCTGCTTTGGTGCTGGGCACAATGGATTCCTCTAGGCACAACCATCTGCTACAGAAGGACTCTCAGATAGTCTTAGTAAAACATGGAAGTTGCTTGCTGGAAATTCTGTACAATCTTAACAGTGCCAGGCATTTGGACTGCAATGCAAAAGCTGCAGAAGGTGGCATTTACCATTGAACTGTCTCAGAAAACCAGTTGCATGAGTAGATACTCATGCTAAATGTGGACGTGATGCTCAGGATCCTAGAAGTGCTCAAGGCCACACAGATATCTCCCACAGCAGAGATGGATTGATAAAATTTATTACTCTATGGAGAAGAGCCTTTATGCCAAAGAAATGTTATGTTTCCCTGGGTTCCCTTTGAAGCAAAGCAAAATCTGTCAGCTGATTTGACAGTTGGCTCACAGAAAAGCGATGCTTTGAGAACCCAACTGTCCCAACCCAAAGCTGCTGTTTGTCACTGCTATAACATGTATCATCAGGTAGCCAAGATCTTGGTGAGTATCCAATTCAATACCCAGTACACCTGGCAGGACCATGTCAAGTATGGAGAGATACAAAGCTTTTGAGATCACCAGAGACTTTCTGGGCCTGTCACTAGGACCTTTGGGTGACTTCTCTTCTGCATAGTGCTAAAAAAAATTGCAGTTTCTCTGTTATGCAGTAAAAGAACTGGAAAGGCATGAGCGCTGCCCATAGGCTGAGTTGCACTAATGTGAGCAGAAACAATAATGGACGTATGTTGGAGCCAATTCAGCTTTTGGTGCAAACATAAATATAAGTACATGGGTCTGATTCAGGAAGGAAGAGCTGTCTCAAGTCATTACATTCAAATTACCATTGTTTTCCCTCAGAGAAAGGTATGCAGTCATTGCAGAAATCTAATCATGCACCCACTTAGATCTGTAGGTGCTTAAATAACCACAAAAATAAGATTCAGGCTTGAGAGAGATAGGTCTGGAGTCAATTGGATCTGACTCCTAAGTGCCAGGTCTTTTGTGATAACTGAATGTGAACTCCCATGCCACCCAGGGGCTTTTGGAAATTCCATCGCCTGCAGAAAGTCACTAGTACACAGGAAGAGGCCAAGCATTTCCATTAAGTAGTAGGAAATCTATACAAGGATCTACCTTCTGTAGATCTGCTTTGTATTTGTCTCAGGTTTTATGCTCTCTCCTGTTACTAGTGCCTTGGGCTGCTCTACAGAACACAAAACCAGTGCCAGCCAGGGCATTGCTGCACAGGTGCTTGTACACGGGAGCCACAGCAGAGCTTGTTGCTGTTGCAAATGCTTTCTCTTTATCCTGGGAAACTTTATCCATTAGGAATGGTTTGCACAATTCTGATGTGTGAACTGTGAGTGCTGACAGAGGCGAGGGAGTGATTTGAGAGGTCAGTGAAGTGCAAGACCTAAGTTGATCAGCTGAGACATCTTTTCCCTGCCCTGTGTCACCTGCTTATGCCACTGTTATAAGGGGTGTGGGGGCCTGACAGAGACCTGCCAAAATGTTTTCTCCGTGGAACAGACAGGCATAGCTAAGCCTCTGTGACAGCCCAAGAGAGCTGGTATAAAACACAGACCTGGAAATACGAGATTCTTGTCTAAGAACAGATTGCAATTTTCAGCCAATAATTTTTTAATAATATCTAACTAAATAGAAACATTGGCTTGCAGACAAAAGACTCTTAAGATTAATTATTGATCTCTTCTTGATGTTCAGAGATGCTTCTTATAGATGACACATAAAGCATGTTTCTTAGGAGCAATGTTAAGCCTTTGCACAGGGCTGCCATTAGTCATGCAAGCCCTTCCCTGTGTAGTACCAGGGGGTTTGAAGAGCACACTCATCCCGTGCTGGCCTTCTCAAGGCGTGAAAAGTTCCCTTCATGCCTTCAGTGTCACCACTGAACATATCATTCAGTTTAGTACTGCATACGTAGGACATTCCTGACTTGGTGCCAAAGTGAAGTCCAGGTACATTTAACTTTCTAGAGTGCCACCACAGCCTTGGGGTATGGTTATATAACAACATCTAAAACAATGGCCCTGCAGACTCTCCTCTCTGTACAGTCTGCAGCTAAGGCAGGGAATATCTGGCAGAAATGGGTATCAGAGAAGGAGCAGTAAGACACAGTATCATGACACTCAGGTCGTCTGGTCATTATCAGAAGCTGGAGGAAGAAGAGAGGCAAACAGCTAATATTTAGTATATGTCACCTAAACTCAAGACAGGCAAGGGAACTAGTTTTTGATGCTAATCATACTAAAAATTAATTAACTATATTAAAGTTTATTACTTTGCTGCATTTCTTAGTCTATGTTCCTCCCTCATACTGGGCAGTTTGTTCGAGTTTCAGAAATAATCTCTCACATTTCCATCACTGATGCTTTCAAAACACCATTGCTCTTGCACTTGAAGTTTCTCCCAACCTGTGCTCTTGCCTATAGAAGGTCCCAAACATACCAAAGGGGGGTGTGTGCTCCGCCTTTGTTGAGCAGATGCTCTCCTCGTGTGCCCATCTGCCGTAGGTGGCCGAGTAGATGATAAGGAACTTGGATTCCTGACAGTGGAGCTTCAGTTCCTGGTTTTCACATGCTGATTTGGTTTTGTATTCAGCTAAAGTAGAAGCAAACAGCAATATGATAGTGAGGCAATTTAAATAGCTGGACTGTTAATAGCAAATAGCAGCAGGACAGAAACCAGCTTTCCTGCAAGTGCTGTTGTAAGTGACACGTGGCACCTGTACAGACAGACACAAAGTCAAGAGCAGAGTGTTTCTTCCAAATGAATTGTGCCCAAGTGACTTTCTGTGATTCCATTTTGAACAGAATAGAAAATCCTAATTTTTCCAATCTTCTTTGCCAGTGGAACAGCTTCCCTGCTTTCCTGACTTTCTTTCCACTCCTTCTCAGCAAGAGAAGCTTCATCCTTCCCTTTTGTCTCTCCTCAGGACAGAGAGTTACATTCTATGTGTGCCTCAGCTGCCTCTGCACACTTGTCAATCAGGGGCAGGGCTGGCACTGCTCAGTGACAGCACCTGGGCGAGGCATGGATAATGGGAGGGACAAGAGGCCAGGACAGGGTCCCCATCCCAAGCCAGACAGTGCTCTCAGCTGTATTTGCACCACTCCACCAAGGTCAGTGGGTTTCCCTGGATGGCACTATCCAGCAAAGGCTCATTTGAAACTTTGGCTGGCAAAGTCACGTGAATTAGCAGCCTGAGAAAAATCTGCCCCCTCCCTTGCTCAGCTGGCACAAGGAACCCTGGCAGCACCCTCAGCAGAGGTGGGGAAGGCACTGAGCTCATCTTCATGGCTTATCCCTCCTAGGGAATCCCTTTAAATGTGCCACCTGGCCAACAAGGCTCTTCCTGGAATAAGCAGCCGCTCTGTTTGTGGCATATTACCTTCTTAAGTCTTCCTTAAGAAGGTTGAGTTGTGATGCCAAACCTTTTTATGGCAGGTAAGGCCAGGGAGAAGAGTTTATTCTCCTCCAATTTTTTTTGTCCTCAAAAATGTGAAAATGGGAAAAGGAGAATCCTGAGCTGAACAGAAGAAAAGGGAAACCTTACTGTTAGTGGGTGGTGTCCCTGTGAGTGGAGGGTGGATGCTGGTTCTTCAGGAACTGGAGAGAGAAAAACCTCCTATCTACTCATGAATGAAATCATTACTGTTTCATCCAAAACAGAACAGATAAAACAATGAGCTAATGTTCTTGGTAACAGTCCAGTTTCTTCCATTCGAGCTCATCAACAGCCACAAGCTTAAATGTAAAAAAGAGTGATTTTGAAAAAATATTTTGAAAACATTTTTGAAAACATTTTGAAAGATACTTGACCTACTGCAGGTTGTGACTTGTGCTGAAGCGCCTGCCTTGCTGTGCACACATAAATAGGCCAAAAACCTGAGGTCTGTGCTCAAGGACTGACAGCATACAGCTGAGTCTGCCTGGCTGTGCTGGAGAGGCTCTGGAAGTATATATAACCCCATGTGGTATCAGACAAGGAGAAGAGCCCAACATAAACCTCTGCAAAGATACGGCAACAATAATTCTAAATAGATGAAAAACGAAGGGACTTAGGCAACTGCTTAAGTGCCTGCTTGAAGGCAAGGAGACTGCAAAATATAACACAAATAAAACACAAAGTTATCTTGAAGTGATTTCCTGAGTTAGGATGTTTTCCACTGCCAAGACTAACAATATTGGTATCTTACCTACAAACATAAATTTCCTGCCACAAGAAATCATGTCGTTTGCACTGGAATCGGATTATTCCTGAATTCTGAAGGTGGCAGTTGCTGTTGAATATGCTTTTGACCAGCTTTTTCAAAATTCAGATCACAGGAAATACTATATACTAAAAGAAGCTCATCTCCCATGGGAAAAAATATTAAGCAGCTTCTGAAAGTAATTAACAGGATCCAAATTCACTTTTGATTAGCAAACAGATTTCTAATGACACAGACACTGCTATGATATTCAAATCCATCTACTATTAATAATGGACTAATTTCAATATGCAAAAAGAATTAAACTATTATTATAATAAAACAGGTAATTAAAATTTTAAATTTCAGGCATTTTTTTCCCTCTGATGATTGACCCAGTGTATCTCCCTGGGAGTTCTTGAGTCAGTGCTTTACCAAAGGTAACATCTGTTTACTCCATTCCATCTCTCGGCTCTGATTTCCTCTTTCCTGTATGAGCTGGCTCTTCAGTTTGCTTGCCAACTACTCCTGTTCTAGCACTGATGTCTGTCTTAGCGCTCTGATCAAAAAAAAAACCCTTAGTACTTTCTCCTTTGCTTGTGGGTTGGTATTTCTATGTTGGCTGGTGAACCTACCCATAAATCATCATTCAGCTGTTTTCTTTGGGACCCATTTCAGCCACACTGGGAATTCATTGTCAAAAGAGCTGAGCCCCCAGGCTACTGGAGCTTGTTCTCATATACCATAGCAACAAGGAGAACAATTAAAAGCCACCAATAAAGGAAACCTCATGAGGATTGTCTTCATTGTTCTTCCCCTTTTTCATACTCAAGGAGTGGATTTTCTTTGACGCAAGATTTGTCCCTTCACATATCAGCATCAAATACCTGCACAGAGCACAGGTGATTCTACAGTAAAAGCCTCTAACCAAGTCAGCATGTGTATCTTCTGGCCATTATTTCATAAATAGGAGGTATATACCAGGAGATATTTTTGAATCTTTGAAAGCTTTGGGCCCAGTTCCTTAAGTATTTTTGCATATTCCTTCCTAGGATGCCTTCTTCATTTGGATCCTTAGCCCAAGCATCTGGTTTTCCTGTTCAGCTCTTTCTAATATGACATTATCATTGCTATCTCACTAAAAATAATTGACATAAGATTTTTCCTTTCTAGTCTGATATCTGACATCTGCCCCTGCCAAACTACAGTGGTCATTAAACTGGCAGCAAGCACCCTGAAGCTGCAGACACAGCAGAGAGCTAAGGTAAAGTCAAAAAGAGCAATTTGTTATCAATCCAAGAGCCCCAAAACTTCACATGGATTTTTGCAAAGCCTTGTGCAGTGGCATTTTAACCAAAACAAGCAACAAAACATGCAGAAAAACACATTTGCCTGATAAAGATTACTTACTAGGTTTGCATTTAAAGGAGACAAGGAGGATTTTAGTGGTCCCTGGACACAGATCAGGCCCAAAAACCCGACTATTGACAAGGAGTTGGCAGGATCTCAGGTTTTGGCATTCATCCAGTACTTTCTAGAACAATGGGCAAAAAGGATAGTCTTGACAACAAGGTATGAAGCTACACAGCAATGAAAACACTTAGTTGTACTTTGTTCTACACAGGAGAGAAATCATAACTTTTTGGCTATAAACATGCAAGAAACATCTGTATCATTGCATCTAGGCTCTACTGGACTTGGAGTCATGGCCAACTTTATGGGAACACATTCACCACAGCCATGCTCACAGCAAATTAGGATGTTACCAACTTGCTGTTGTTTGTCACTTTCCCTCTGCCCCTGGGGACATTGGCCAAATTCCCCTGAGTGCCACCACAGCCTCGATAGTGCAGAACCCAGAGCATGTGGGAACACACTAAGCCCCCGGCTGTCTTACTGACATGCTTGAGGCACTTGTACACTCCTGAGCACATTTATGGGAGTGCAATGTCGAGGGAAAACATGGCAACCAAAAAGGTATATTTCTAACCACTTCTTCTTGAACTGCTTACATGTACCTGAACATGCTCTGTTAAATAACCTTCACTTGAAAGAGTTCTGCCTAATGACAAGCACAGCCTGCACTTTAAGCCATGTGTAGGACCTCCTGCTCAAGTGACACTTCCTTCTCGCTTGCAGTTGCACACATTATTAGATATTTACTTGACTTGCCATGGGCAAATTTCAGAATTGGTTTGATTGGATAGCACAGATATGCAAGTCTATCCTCAGCCTCCTTGTCTTGTTTTGTGGGGTGTCTTTTAATGCTGTTCTAAGGCCATATCTCTTCCAAATTTATTGGCCCAGCCATATATCCTGGTTCTTACTGTGCAGCTTCCCTGGAAGTGGCAACAGAGGAAGACAGCCAACAGGTCAGCAGTGTTAGACACAAAGGGTCGTGTGGACTCTCTCCCAGTCTGGCAAAAGGACTGAGTGCTCATACTGCTCATACTGGTGCTCCCACTCCAGCTGTGCTCTTGGAACTGTAGCTGCAGAAAATATGAAGACATTGCCAGGGCCAGTCTGTCCAGTTTTTAACACAGTCACAAGCCAGACGACCTAAAAACACCCAGTTTAAATGCAGCAGTGTATTTAGAATATTCTTATTCACCTCCAAAACTCAGTTAAGAGAGGGCTTTTCTGACACTGTTTTTAGATAGTCTGTGTGGTTGTACATGGGATTCATGTTTAAAATCACAGCAGGCTGTGACAAAGGAGGGTGTTATCACCAGGTCACCCCACTCTTAACAGGAATAACTGTAATAAAACATTCTGATCGTTTTAGGTGGTCCTTCAAAATCTATGGGAGTTTTTACTTTGTTTCTCATCAGAAGAGGTCTCAGTCATATCAAGAGACCAAATCACAAATTTACCACTGTGGTGGCACAAGCTGCATTCCTGTTTCCCGGCTGAGAGAGTTGGCAGTGGCTGGATCTCTGCTGTCATCACTGGAAACCTTCCCTCCCAAGCAGCAATGACACACATTGGCAGCACACTGCAGTGATCCTACAGCTCCCATTGGGAGAAGAAGAGGACATGCATTCAACACTTTTTGAGCATTAAGTGCACTCTAAAGAGTTTAAAAGAGAAAGAAAGCACAGCAGACTTAATTTTATCTGTCAATTTTCCTTTTACAGAGTTGCAAGTCAACCAAATAACTCCTCCCTAACTGGGATAGTTCTGGAGGGGACCGGTGAAATAGAGTTCCATCTTTAGTAAATAGAGATAGCTGTTCCCTACTGAGTCACCTTCTGTTTGCACCTGACCTGAATCATCTCCTGTGCATCTGTTTATATTTTTTCCTGCCTAATGTAAACAGCAGTCACATTTTCTATCATGATGCTGTGCAAAAGCACACAGCCGCAAAAGCACACAGCCACAAAAGCAAACGATACTCAAAATAGCACTGGGCAGTTACTGTCTCTAAGCAGATCCAGCTTTGCAGTGATCCCTCTGACAGGAGGTCTCTGTAATAAGTGTCTGTGATGCTTCCACCCAGCTACAGGGCATCATTTTTCACCTGCCTGTGCAGACTGCAGATCCACTTCCAAAGGGAAGGGGAGGAGGGTTGAGGTCACTGGTGCTCTTTTCTAAGAAATCTGTTTACAAAGTGTGTCTCTTCTCCTTAACAGAACTGGAACTCCCTGAGATGCAGAGCATTTGTGTCTCACACAAATTCATGGCCTTGCCAAAATGCTTTCATGCCTTTGATCAGCCACAGTGCCCAAAAGATGATGGTAGTTTACAAAAGTTACCCCATGTTGTGTTTATTATATTCAAGGGAAAAAACTGCTCATGGAGACCTCACAAAGGCACTCACGAGCCCAAAATAATCATTGGTGCCACTTTGCTGCAGTCAGTAATATAACATTAAGGATGCATTTTGCCTGCGGTTTTTGGTGGAGGGATGTACTTTCACATGGCCCATAGGTCATGTCTGGAATGTCCTCAAAAATTGCAGTACATCCTGGGCAAGCCACACTTTAAAAACTGCCCTAATGCTGTTTCTAGAGAGAGAATATTACTGACAAATCACTTCATAATACCCTTCAACTCAGTAGTGATGGGAACAGACATTCTCTGATGTCAAGAAGGAACATGTGGTCTACAGACACAAATGTTGCAAACTCCATCAAAACTTCTGTAGAGCATTTTCAAGTTTAATCAACAGAACATGCTCAGATTCCACCAACTACTTATTTTTGCAATGATATACTGAATTTGGAACAACACTGGGTATTTTTCACTAAGATGACACAAATCTTTGACAGCAGTATAAGTCAGACCTTGTTACAAAAATCTCTATAGCAGAAAGTATTAATTAATGAAGTATAAATAATTTTAAGCTATACTGAAGCAGGCCCAACAAACAACTGTAGGATGTTTCTGATACAAATCAGGTAGTCACAGAAATGCAGGTATCTGCAGAAATCCTTGGGATTTGCTGTTTAGCTGTTGCTGTGACTTTTCAATGAGGGAAGACAGGCATGCAACAAGCCAAATGCCAACCAGGATGTCATTCACTGGATTTTTACCCCCACTCTGTCCAGAGCTTGTGTCCTCCCCTGGGGTCAAGGAGGGCCTGTGTGATAGATTTAAACTGGTCAACTGAGTCACGACCAGCCCTTGAATGGAAAGGAGTAGACTATTCTAGGAAGCTTTAAGAATGGGGTTTCCAAAGCAAGGTTCATCACAATGGAAGGCAATCTTCAAAGCTCTCACAAGCCCACGGTAATGCCCTGCTGTCCAGACAAGCCCTTCCAGCAATAACACTTCTGGTGGTAAACAGCCATAGGTACAGTGCTGTCTCATTCAAGGATGAGAGCACTTGCACAGAAACGGCAGGGAAACCAACAAAAACATTCTGTACCTTAAGAACCTTTTCAACATGCGGTACCTGCAAAGAGGTGGGTGCCACGCAGTTCCTGGGTTCTGTCATCCTGGTTTCAGGCTCCCAAGCACTGCACATGTGGGGGTCCTGCCCATAATATGCTGACTGAACGCTGATGGTTGAGTGCCGAGGGCAGTGCAGGCTCAGGTGCTGCCCGTCGCAGGCATAGGCAGTGTGATTCTGCAGGAGCTTTGTTAGGTAACCTAGAAAATATTCAGCTCTGTTACAACTAGCACAGGAAATGACAAGCTCATTAGATAATAAGAAAACCACAATCAGTCTCCGGAAAGGGCATTGTAGTCAAGGTTATATGTCTGGCCTGCAGCCACCCAGTTCTCTGAATGGGTCACCCCTTATGTGCCCGTAGCACTCCAGGCTGGAAAACATGAGGTCTTGTGGCAGGGAGTGCGAGCCCTCCCAGCACTCCAGCAGCAGCAGCAGGATGTGTTGTATGGACAATATGTGGGCTCAAGCCCTTGCCAGTCGTGGCTGCTCACGATGCCAGGGTGTGTCTGCAGCAGTCAGAGGGGTATCACTGGGTTTTCTGGGCCAGGTTCTTGCATTCTAGCTACCTAAGCTATTTCATATACATCTTGTTGAAAGAATCTGCTGCACTTTTGCACTCATGGGCAGATGTGTTTCACACACTCTTAGTACAATTGAGGGAAAAAAAAACCCTCACGTTTTCTTGAGGGAACATTTTCTTGTTGTGGCTGAACCAGGGGCTTTTTTGTATTGTTAAAACAAAAATTTGTTTTCTCAAAGAAAATACTGAAAAAGAGCTCACTCCTTTTAATTAATTAAAATTTGTCCTTTAAATAAAATGGGCCATATAATTTTCACACTTTTGCCCTTCATAAACTTTCACCAAAGACGAGCAATTTTCAGAAAGGTTTTTAAACAGAAACTTTAGTACTCCAGGCAAAAGATAGGAAAATCATATAATCATTGAATGGCTTGGGTTAGAAAGTTCCTTGAAGATCTCCCAATGCCAACCCCCCTGCCACCTGCCACTAGAACAGGTTGCTCAGACCTCCAGCCAGTCTGGCCTTGAACACTTGCAGGGATGGGTCAAACATTTCAGTTCTCTGGCATCTTTTCCAGCTCCAGCTGTGCATCTGGATAAAGAAAATCAGCTTCCCTATCAGTTATTAAGTGTTGAGGAAGGAGAAGCCTACTCCATTGTTATCTTTACTGTTCCCCATCTAGAGCCCAGGGGAGGACAGGAGTCAGGCAGATGCACCTTTCAGCACAACAAAGCTGTAGGTGAGTTCCTCACCTCACTAACCTCAGTCTGAGTGCTGGAACTGGAGCTGGGACAGAAAAAATTTTATGCCCTGCATTTGTACTCTGGATCTCAAGGAGACCAGTCCAGCAGCAATCCCCATAGCTTCTCACAGGTTAAAAAGAATAACCAAGCCCACAGCCAAATCCACCCCCTACATTCTCTGTGTAACTGAGATCTCAAATAATTGAAGTTCCTTGCCAGAACCCCTCCTCTGTCAGCCTGCTCCTGAGAGATGCCGAGAGCCGCCAGGAGAATGGGCTGAGTGCCCAATTGCACCCAAGTGACTTCGCTATGGCCAGTGCTGCAGAGGGGCCTCCTGTGGCATTTGCTAAATGCCTTTGGCATCACCATTGTGGCATAAAGGGCCACAGTGTCAGAGTATTCAGTCCTACATGAGTTGTGGGCACTCAACACCCTCAAAGATATGACCCAATATTTTTAATCGTTTCAATTCTTCAGGTTTTAAGTTACTTGGGCCCAAGAGTGCTGTATACAAAACAGTCCAGTATTCCCTAAAGAATATCAGCTATGCTGTGATTTGGATGAGTTCCCTGGCATTTTAACTGCTACTTTGATCCTGCAAATTCCTAATCCAGCATCTAAGCACCTTTTTCCAACAACTGAAACTATTCAATCCTTTAAGAAAATGTCTTTAGAAAAAACTTGCTCTGATTCTGTAGGAGCAATATGGTCCACTTGTAAAAATTACATTACATGAACTGGTGAAAATAAGGTATCTTGCTCTCTGGCCTTCCAAGCATCTTAAACATGACTGTGCTGTTGCTAAAATCCTTGTGTATTTGCACACAATTAAAGGATAAAAATAGTAATGGAAATTGCTGAAACCTTATGTTCTCTGATAAGAGGAGTGGTGACATAGTATCTAAATTGCTCATCTCACAAGGCAGACCATGTAAACCTGCATTTTTCATTACTGCACATGCAGACACATGTGGAACAGTCAGTCCTTTGCAGCTCACAGCCCATGCTGAGGAAGGATTCCTACTCCAAACGTCAAGACTTCCTCTTACCCTTCTCTGAAAACCTCCGGGTTCTTTCCTGTCCTCATGCTGGCCCTCTCCTCGTAGCGAGGCACTGCCTGTCCTGCTCTCAGCAGTTTTCTCAGCAGCTGCTGCTTCTCCTCCTTTCCTGAGTAGTGTGGCTTGTAGAAGCTTCACCTTCTTGAGACCATGAGTATCCCTATATTGTGTACTGACTTCTGTTCAGAAACACATTTTCCTGGAGGGAGCAAATTCAGCCAAACAACAGTGTAAAGCTGGGGGGAAATCAAGTGTGATCTCTACCAGTAATAACAGCCATAGTGATTAGGACTGAGAGTTGAGCTCTTCCTGGGGCAGCTTCCTGTCCTCTCCTTCTGTGTTTACTTCATCAGTACCTATTAGCTGAATTTTGGGGAAAACTTTTTTTTACTATTTAAATACAGGAGCTGGAGGCTGTTCCTGGACGACAGCAGACCTCCAAGTCCTGGACCCTGCATGTCAGGGAAGACTTCACTAGCTCCTGGATGGCCAAGGAGATTCCCTTTCCCTGAAGAGCAGGGCAGAGGGAGGGCTGGAACACAACTCGCACGGATGGAGTGAGGTCATAGCTCTATGTGCACTTGGGCTGGGCAATCAGAAGACTTGTGAGTTTTGGGGTTTCTTATCCTGAGCAAAGAGAATCATAACCAGACCCTATGAAAAACCTTAGATGACTTAGTGTTTTAAACCTAATGGGGGTTTTTCATTGTTTTCTGGGATGGGTAATGGAGGGGGAGATGGTATTCAGCTGCACCAATTACTTTTCCAAGTGTCATTCTGTAATGAGGAAGACTATAAAAGTTCCTCTTTTTTCAGAAATAATAAATGTCACTCTTTAAAACAATATGAAACTATACCAAAAAAGTTAACTACCATGAGAATTGTCTAAATTGGAAAACCTTGGCAATACTGCAGTGTCCCATTAACATCTCTACAGCGCTGTGTGAAAGCCCCACTAGGTGCTTCCCCATTTATCCAGGACACCCACTCATAAACAATGAAGTATGGGGTGCTCTGCATCTAGAATCATGTACAAGATGTTAGAGAATGGCTCAGAAGTTAAGCATAAAGCACACAGGAACAAAAAGATCCCATTGATTTGGAGGCCAGAAGGTATCATCCCACCCAGCTGTCTAATGCAGACTACACATTTATTGTAATTTTTTACTGAGACTCAAAACAGCAGCACAGAATCCAAGCATAATCCTTTCTTCCTGAATTAGCCAAATTAGTCACAGCATCCACTGTGTTGACAAAGAACTTTATCTAAAAGAACATAGAGCACCACAGAACCACACAAAACACTGAGGCTGAGCAGCTGAACAAAACTTCGAGCCTCACTGATCACTTTTTACTGAAAAGAAGGACTGATAAACAATTAAAAAGATGACTGACAAAAATAACTGGCATAGGAGTTTGATTTTGTATGAAAAAAGAATTCTGAAGAGGTTATAGTTTCTCATACTTAACCACTTGCTCCTGGCATAATGAATAGCAATGATAAGGGTATCAGTGGTCCTGAAGGTATGGAAATCCAGATTTTTTTTAAAAAAAAAAAAAAATTTTTTTTTTTTCCATTTTAAACCACTAAAAATCTGGGAACTTAGAAAGTTCTGTGTATGTTCTGTTCAGTTCAACTTCTCTGCCCTGGCATGAGCTCCCCAGATGCATGGATCAAGGAAAAGAGTATTTCAGGCTGTGAGCCCAAAAGCAATCCCAGCATTGGCTCAGGTAATGTCTTTTGGGTAAGAAAACAGCTTTGCAATGCAGTATTTTTAGAGGCAGAGGCTGAGTAGTCAAGTTCTGAAGGTTCTCAGAACTGGGCCTTCATACACAGATTTAGTAACATCAATTCCTGTGCATCGTTCAATTTAGTTTAATTAGCACAGAAATTTGCTAGCTCATTTTAAAGACACACCAATCTATTTGAGATCAAAATAGATCAAAATAGCACACATATTGTTGTGGGAGTCCCGGAAGGCTAATCCATCTGGTAAATCTCCATCAGCTCCCACAGTTCTGTGAAGAATTGTGCCAATACTCATTAAAAATACACAAGCCAGATTGGTGAGTTTGAAGGAAGAGATTTCGTGCAGTGATAACAGAATAGTTAATAAACTCTAATACAAAACACCATTAGAAGCACAACTCTGATATTGATTGGTGTTTGGGATCCAGCTGCAGTACTTCTCCTGCACTATTTTTTCTGTTGGTTTGTGAAGGGAGCATTGAGAAGAAATTAACTCCGGATTTTCAGCCCCAATCCTATCTGCCATACCCTCTGCTGGTTTTGAGGCAGCTATGCCAGAGATCATACCTGTGCCAGGGTTACTCTGTCCATAGGGACAAGGATCTGCCTCTTGGCATTCCCTTTCACCTGGTTGTCTGCAAATGCTGCCCGTGGCAGCTCTTTTTTAGGATTAGTAATTGAGGAGGGCAAAATGTTACCCAGGAAAGAGACTGTTTTTAGAATTCATGACACTATGTTTCTTGCTTCATCATTTTATTCATTTTTATCTAAGTGCCTTGTAAACATCCTGTTTGACTCATTCTAGCCACACTCCATACCAGTCTTTAATCAGTAAGAAATACACTTATACAGAAGCATTGTTTATTCTTCTTGCTGTTCAGAAAATTGCACGACAGCTTTACTCAGCAGATGCACATAAAAATCTGTAATTCCTTAATATATGCCTTCTTGTGTAGTCACCAATCTGATTTAATTTCCTTCCATGGCTTGTTTTTTCAGCGTGCCTTTCTCCATTCTTCCTCTCAACTCTTGCTCTCTTTGCTAGTGACTACTATCTTACCAACTTCAACCTTTCACTTGTACTGCAAAGATGGCATGAAAAGTTGGTTTTCTGTGCAAGGAAAATATTTTTTCCTATAATCACTCTATTTCTTGTACTATCTAAATCTTCCTTTAAGGAAGGCTAGATGTTTACTTGGAAAAACTAGGGATAATCTAATTTCACTAATAAGATAGTGACCACAAAACCCTGTTCCATTTCCAAATGCCTACTTTGGTTTCAGAGCACTCAGAGCTGTTGCTTTTCTTAGAATTGGTCCTTGAGAGTTTTCAGGTGCCCATTTCTAAAGGAAATTAAGCTTATGAGATCCTGACCTCTGTCCATCTGTCATTCCCATACTCAACACCTTTTTAAGCTTAATGGCCAGTTTCAAACCTGAAGGATGCAGGGCTCAAAGAAATAAAGTTCCTACAAGTTTCATGGAAATTGAAGACTGAGCTGTGACTTTCAATTCAGTCTCAATGACTAAAGCTGCAAGTGAATTGGCAGCTGGAGAGACAGAATGATTATCCTGGAGAGCCATCAGCCTGATGCCAATGGAACAATTTGTTTCCACTGGCCTTACTGACAGATGAAGGATTAAGCCTGCAAGAAGAAAATGCTTAAGTTAGTAGAGAGGATGCTTTTGGGATAGTATAGCAATCAAAGCAGTGGTGGAGCTATCAGTCAGGTTTTCCATGAACTGTTTTATCCACATGTATGCTTTCCTAAGGAGGCTACCTTCATTTTTTTTTCCCCCTCATGGATCACAACATGAATCATAACCATCTTACTGAATCTAATTCCAACAGTGTGCTAAATCTGAGGGTCAAATGAAGAAATTAAGCAAATTGCACAAGAGCTTGGTTCCACTTAAGCAAGAGAAAAGGCCAGGTAAGCAGCAGGTAATTCAGCACAAAACCTTATTCACACTCCCATTTAAACAGGGTTTATTCAGAAAGCAGCAGCACACACAAGAAGCCAAGCTGTGAGCTCTTCCTAGAAAAACAAAGCCAAGACATATGAATAAAGCACAGACCTGTAACTTTTTGGTCCTAGTTTCTCCAGGAAACCACACAGCCTCTTCCTTTCTCTGTGCCACTCAGCTCAGACTTGCAGTTAAGTGAGTGACATTTTTGCAGAGTGGAAAAGCCCATGAATCCTGCACTTACACACCACATGCCTGTTCTGTTTCTCACATCCTCCCACAGGTGTTCTCTATCCTTCAGATCTACATTTTCACATTCCCTTGTGTTGTCTCCTAGGAGTGATGCCTGGTTTATTGCATCCCAATGGCTTTTTGAGGAAATTGGAGTGCTGTGCCCTTCTGTCTTCTCATTTGCTTTCCGTTTTTATTTCCTTCTTGTATCAGAAAGAGGCAAATTGTTCTTGATCCCCAAAATCTTGGAATGTAATAAACTCCACCCTACAGTCAGTTATACTTCTCTCAGCTATTCCATGAAGCCAGAAGGGCAAACACTTGTCCTGGGACCTAATATGGAACTATTCCAGGAGAAAAGGAAGATTTGCTCCATCCCATCTACAGAAGCTGATAAGAAGCATGGGTTAAGGGAGACTTTAAGGATCTTTTCTGCCCTTGCCAAAAATCCTCCTTTTAACTGGAGAAAGAGTAGCCTCTTCTAGTGCTATTAACAAGAAGTAATAAGAGAAAGGCTCTGTGGGCAGCAACTGTTTCTGGAGACAGGATGAGAAGCTCTTTATGACCAAAGACAAAAAACTTGTAATATTCCCAAAGACTGAAAGTAGAAGAACCTCAGGAACTAGAGGAAAATGTTTGTCTGAAAACTCAAGAGTTATGATCATGATCCTCCATGTTCATGTTCCCCAAGAGAGCCAGGGGGCTGTTCATTGCCAGCTAAGAAAACTAAGCACAGGTTTTGTTTTGTAAACAGAACTTTGATGCAAGTTCTGCTTTTTTTTTTTTTTTTGTATCCCCACTTATATTTGACATTCAAAATAAAACTAGAAAAACAGAAAAAAAATAGGAAAAAAAAAATCAGAAATCTGGCAGCTCAGAGACCTGCAGTGCTATGATGGTTTACAGTACAGTAAGTCCAAGCTAGAAAAGCAAAAATACACCCCCCCCATTTCACTCTCAGTGACTGATGATTTTCTTTACAACATTTCTTTGTCCTCCACTCAGTACTAGCCTGAAGAAATAAGAAGTTAAAAACCACAAAATTATTCTGAAATAATAATTCTTGTCTTCCCATCCAAGATTAAATACAATAAAGAAAAACAAACAGATATTTGTGGATTGAGACCCTCATCCAAAGCCCAGTGAAATCCTTGGGAATGCTTCCAGTGACCATAGGCTTTCATTTAGGTCTCATATAGTGAGTGATGTTTTAAAATTAATTCTAAATTAAGAGCCAAACCTCACTGGTATTTAATTTGTTGCCAGAAGCCACACAATAGACCTTTGAAGCAAAACTCTTAAAATGCCTAGAAATTCAGATTAAATGACTCACCAATGCTGAACAAATAAGGCACAACCACGCCTCCTTCTGCTCTTCAGCTCTCTTAAGACACTATTTTGTCTGTGTTGGGTAATATATCAAAATATTTCAATTTTAATTGTAGATTATGGCTGGCAGATGACAGAATTCTGCTAAGTGGTGACTGGTCAGACAGTGCCTTCTCTGTCTGGGGACACTTCCAACAAAAGCTGAATATTTATATAGAAAAAGTCTGTAGTCCCTTTTTCCAATAAAGCTGAGACTGGAAGCTCTGCCTAACTGGGAAGGATATCAGCAGCAGGTGGAACAGGAAGGCAGGGGGGATCTAATCCCTGCTATTTATTTTAAATAAAAATAGCATACGGTGTGTCAGGTGCCAGCAATCTGCCCAGGGAGAACAGAGAGAGTTCTGCCCCAAACTTCCTGCCCCAAAGTTGTGCAAATCTGACAGAACTCAAACATGTTGGTCTCTAAGTGGTGAAGTTCAGGAACTCAAGTTTTGTGTCTCGTGTCTGAATTCTCCAATTCTGAATTCTCTGTAGGGGCAAAAGCATCACACTACCTTTTAATTCATTTTGGGAGAGCTTTGGGGGCAGCATCCCTTCTTGGGGATGAAGACCTAGCTTACTTAAAGGCCTCACAAAATGTATAAGAACTTGACAGGACTAAAGCTTTTACTTCTCTAACAAGGATAAATCTCATCAGTGGATTTAACAAAAAATATTAGCACATCTAAAATGTGGTTTCATAAGTTACTCTTCCTCAGAAAGGCAAAAAGAACTGCAGGGACAAGCCTGAAACAAAACCTTGGATCTCTGCATCATGATCTAAACTAAAATCTCAGTTCTGACACACACCTCTTTATTCCACAGAACAAATCTCAGACCAAAGCCCACTTTACTCGGAGAAATGTTAAACCAGACTTTGAGGTTTAACTCACACATTACTAAAATTAAACACATTTCTAAAATGAAATGTTTTTCTTTAAATAAATCAATGAACACTTGACTTTTACAAGGCAGTATTGAGAAGATGCATCATTGCATCACTCCTTCTAGCACTTCTTTAAATATCCTGGTTGAAGGACATGCTACAATTGCCACAGTGAGTCAACAAAACTGACTTCAGAAAATTTATAGAGAATTTTATCTGACCAACACAAAGCCAACAAAAAAAAGCCTCTGCATCATTGTGGTTGGTAGTGATTGATCCTGCCACGTTACTACAAACAAAGCATTTGCTCAAAGCATTTGTTTGCTTTCCTTTTACCTGGGGGAATCTGGGATGGGTGAATGCCACAGAACTTAATGGAAACTTTTAATGCAGAAAGGTCACAGGAGCAGATTATATTTCTTGGGTGAACTGGTTTACTTTTTCATTAGATCCACTTGTTTCTGTGGTTGGGTCAGGAGACCAAGTCTATGGAGTTAGAGTGATGCTCAGTTGTGTCTGAACTGTTTTGGAGGAAAAGACAGAAAACTTGACACCAGTGGAAGAGATTAAAAGGTTCTACCCCTAAGCAGTGGCTGCTTTCTGTTCACATCTAGAAAGTAATTTCTCATTCCAGTTATGCAATCACAATTACTTCATTTTTGATCTTCAGTTACAGCCACATTTCTTGAAAGCTGCCCAGAAAACCTGGCTGGGACTCAGGTAAAGAAAGAGAGACTGGTGAGTGAACTGAGGAGGCAAGGTCAAGCCTGAGCTCAGAGCAGCAAGGAGAACAGAAAAAGAAGGAAGGAGCATTAAAAAATGGTGAATGGGTGTTCCTCAGTGTTGCCAGAGAGCAGTTTGTTCCCAGATGGGTCAGTTCACTTTGTCAGCAGACAGGGAAAAGGTGGGGGAAGGAGTGGGGATAGGATGGAGAGCTGAGGCCTTTTCCCACTGCCAGCATGGAGAGCAAGAGGATGAGAGCAGATGAGGAATAGTGATCCTTGCTGTTGAGAAGGTACCCACAAAATGCCACCATCCCCAGCCAACCCAGCTCTCCCCCAGCAGCTGGGCTTTTTGTAACACCAGGACACCCACAGTGTGAAATACTGGAAAGAAGTTTGCTGGTTTTGCCAGCTCCTTCTTTCACCTGTTTTGGGAACCAGTCTTTGAACATAGAAGAGTTGTGAGGAAATGGCTGTCATGAGGCCTTGATGTCCTGAAAAATGGCTCTTCTGACACTGTCCTGGAAGCCCAGAGTATTCAGAGACTGGAGAAGCAGCAAAATTCACAGCAGCCCCCTGGAATGGGACCTAATCCAAAATGTAAAAGCTACAAGTGATCACTGAGAAAATAAAGAAATATTTTAGTTAAAAGATGTGTTTTGAAGAACAGGCATGAGGGGAAGAAAATTCTGTAGTTGTAGGATCATGATAGTCTAAGGAAAGAACTGTGGATTAAATCTCTCTCCTTCCAAACCTTCAGCTTTCAGTTTCTGAGCATGATTCCACTTTGAAAAATTAATCACACAGAGGACTGCAGACCTCAAAGCACACCTCCACTTTCAGTAACCAATGAAACTAATAGATTCACAGAACCATTAAGGTTGGAAAAGACTTGCAAGATCATCAAGTCCAACCTTTAAATTTCTTCTTTGTTGCTTCAAGCTGCTAGAGAAACATAAATTATGCAGATCTGCATTGTGTCAACACTTCCAATAAGAGAAACTATTGAGTTGTTCTCACAGAGTTGAATTTTGAACTGCTGCTGGTATCTTATTTCCGAACATTTTTCTTCCCTAAAAAATACCAATCCACAAACTATTACTGCACAGTGAAGAAATGTCTCTCTCAAAAAACCCCAAAATAGACCAATATTTTTTTTCCTCATAGTTAAAAGCTAGACAGATGAGAGCAAGAACCTGCAGCTCTAGGTAGTAGAAAGGACATAGACCACAAATACAAGTCAAGCTTATAGCAATAATAATCTTTCACTATCTACTGCTCCCTGCTCCCCTTACCAGAACATCAAACAGATCCCACAAGGGAGCATCTTTGGGTTGTTACAAGCAAACAGTGAGGTCTGGTGGTGAACAAATGGGCTCTGGCAGGGTGGAACTGCTGGCACAATTTAACACTTGCATTAAGGGAACAACACAGATTACATGGGCAGGTGTTGGAACCTGGCAGCAGTCTGGGAAGGAACTTTGGAAAGCTGTCAGAATGGTGGGGAAAGGAGGACAGAGGAAAAGAGTTTGGGCTGTTGGGGTAAAGGCCTCATTGCACTTGGCAGCCGCAAGGCACTTTAAACGGGCCAGGTTTGTAGCCATGTATATTCAGCAGTTTAGGAAAATCGAGTTGCTGTTCCTGCCGAGGGAGGGAGCAAATGAGGGAAATCAGCAACTTCATAAACTCATCTTGAAACTTCTGTTACAGAGCTTGTAATTCTTTAACAGTGTTAAACAGCCTGGGGATGGCACTGCAGGGTGTCCTCTCACATCTGGCAGCTCCTGGTCCACAGCACCTGCTTTTGAAGCAGCTAAAAAACTTCTCCCTATGCTCTGCATACAGTTTTTTAAAAGGATACAGTAACATTTTGGTCTTTTCTGTCGTTTTGGATTAGATCTCCATGTTAAAAGTAAAACATGAGCAGAATTTGTTCAGGCCTGGGAACTTCCCAGTCTGGTAGGAATTCTGGAATCTGCTTTCCTTTTCTGCATCTTACTTACTGAAACGTCTGTATATCATGTTTAATAATGATCTCTGGGGTGAGATAGCTTTTTTCTATGGTCATTCTACCTGTTTGGAAAGCACAGTGCAAAATGAATACTGAAGACAGCTGTACTTCTGAAATTAATCTTGGATAACGTTATCTAAATAACATCATTTGAAAAATGAACAGACTTCTGTGAAAGGAACTTTTCTACATAAAGGGATGATTTTTAACTCAGTGGCTAGTTGAAAGGGAAAATTTGAACATTTGTTTTATGTTATTGTGGAGAACCACCGTGTGATTCCAAAACTAACATCCCAAACCAGCAGTTAAGAAAAAAAAAACAAAAACAAAAACCAAAAACCATCCAAGAATAAGACAGCAAGCACTTAAAAGCCTTTTACATGTGAAAGGAATTTAATATGAGAAATGTAGCTTATCCAAATACATAGTTCTGGTTTTTATATTTCATGGCTACTTGCTTAGAAATTTTCAGGCATGTGGAGCTGTACACAATTTAAAAAAATTACAAATTGTATTTTTCTGTAGCTGAGGAAATAGTTTCTACAGAACCATGACCAGCATTTTGAAGTGCATCAACACAAACTATATTAAAATGCATAACAACACATTTTGGCTATTAATTATATATTAACTTTGTTCCAGTGCTCTCGACTGGCTTTTGGGAAGTTCTGCTCTGTTCAATATGGGTAAGGTTTGCTTTCTGCCCTAGAGGCAGTTCCTTAAGCTTCCAACTGCCAGGAATATGCTGTGCTCACTGTGACACATAGAAAGGAGAGAAAACAGCTCTTCTAAATAACTTTCTAAAAGCAGTGGGATGTCACGGAGCAGTAGAAAAGGTAAAAGAGTGCAGTTTTCACAAACAAAGAATAGAGACTGCTAACTCATCTTGATGGAAACAAGGATATTTTCACAGTTCCTGAAGCTACTTTGCAGTGATGCAACACCCTCCCAGGGATCACGTCTGTGATTTCTGGGTGACAGCTGGTGCCTCTGCTCCCTGGGAAGGGACTCCCCTGGTCCCGGTGCTACGAGGCTTCCCTCCTAGCAGAGAGAAGTGCGGCACTTGCTCGCTCTCTCAGGGCCCGACTCCAAGTCTCCAGGAGAAAGTGGGAACCTTTCCAGGGACTTCCACGCACTTTTGGTCAGGCCCTGGCCGATCCACGCACAGCGTTCCCACCGCGCAGCGACAGCTCAGCTCCTCGTGTCCCTTCCCACCTGGCCTCTCTGTAAGCCCTTAAACCCTCGCCTCCTTCCTGCCTTCTCCACGGCCCATCGGAGCCGCGCTCCCCGGGGTGCAGGCCCGGGACACGGCCCCGCCGAGGGGTTACGGAACGCCGAGCGCCCCGGGGACCGCGCGGCTCCGTACGGCGCTCCGGCCGGGAGCCCGCGGCCTCCGCCCTGGCTGTGCCGGGTCCTCCCAGGGCATTGCGGGGGGCTGACAGCCCCCGCCAGAGCCTGCCCGCCTCCGCCCGGCCCCTCGGAGCTCCGCAGCCCCCCGCACCCGGGGGCCCGTCCCTCGGAGCGCGCTCCGTACCTGAGAAGTCGGCGAGAGCCGCGACCTCCGTCCCGCACACAAGGACCACGCAGGACAGGAGGCGGAGGAGCTGCCCGGGCTCTACCTGTGCGCGGCGTGGGTGCTGCCCCGCATCCCCGTCCCTCATGGTGCGGGAGAGGGCGGTTCGGGGCGGGGGGCAGCCCCGCCGCTTCACATGGTGCAGCCGGCCCCGGCTGGCGGTGCGGCCCCCCCGGGCCGCCGGGCGCCCTCGGGGCTGCCCCTGCCCCGCGCGGGATAAGGAGGAGGAAGAGGAGAAGGGGGAGAAGGAGGGCGAGGGCGGAGCAGCCCTGCCAGCAGCCGGCTCGGGCACTCGGGACGCGGGGGCGGCGGGGAAGGGACGGGAAAGGACGCGGGCTCCCGGCGGCGCCGCGACGGGCACTGCCCTCGGCGCGCATCGTGCGGCCGGGCTGACTCAGACCCGGCCGCACCTCGCCCGCCCTCCCCGGCTCTCCCCACCCCTCCCCGAGCAGACCGCGCCTCCCTCCCGGTCGAGAGGCTCGATTTCACCGTCTCGCCCCTCGTTTGGCTCGTTTGGCAACGGCTGGAGGACTGTCACGGACTTACACACACACACACCGCCACTCGTGACCGCATTTCCCCGCTTGTGTTTTTCCCGAGACAGGTAGCAAGGTGCTGCCCATCACTCCCTGTCCCCCGCAGCCCATCTTCCCTGCTTTCCCTGCTCCAGATGCCCTCGGCACTCGTGCCAGACTCTGCCAAGTCTGATGAGGGATTTCAGGAGGCAAACAGCACCGACTCTTCCACGCAGCAAAAGGACCTTCAAACAGCCCCGCAGCTTTACGACTCTAGTTCAGCGTGCCTTGAGTTTGAAGTGTGTAGGCTTGCCTTAAAGTTTTCACTGCAAAATGAGGAAACATCTTGAAATTACTTTGAGAGAGTTCAAGTTGTTCCCTGAAATCTTTCGTGATACAGAAAAGTGAACCAACGAGAAGTTCAAACAAATTGTCATTACTACCTGCTAAACTACCTTCAAATGTAATTTGGTGCTTTTTTAAGGTATGAGGGACTCAAGGGAATAAATCAGGATACTCATTTCCCAGTTCCTGTAAAAGCTGTCCTCAGGAAAGAGAGCTTAGAACCAACACTGGAAAATGGGGCATGAAAGCATCTTTTTTCCTGGGGCTGTGCTGGGGTGTAAAGTGTGTAAACATGAATATCCAGCTGTTTACATCCTGCCATGCATGTTCACACTGATCTTTCTCCTGAAAAAAAAAACCCCACAAGTGAGTAGGTGAAAGATAATGGAACCAAACGAACTGTGTTAAATCTATTCCTCTCCTCCTGTTCCAACCGAAGTTGGAACGCATCCAGATTTGAATTTCTAACATTTGGCACCTCTTTTCAGAGGTTACACTGAACTTTGACCAACTTGGTCTTCACGTTTGAATCTGAATCCACTTTTGTTCCTCACCCTCTTCCTCTTCACACACAGAAAAATGACAGGGTAACACATTTATTAGACTATGCTTCCTTAGTCTTGGGCAGATAAGAGCAAAACAGGTTTCACATGAACCTGTCCGAGGTCAGGGACATTCCACCAAGTGTTACTGAACTCAGACAAATGGCATCAAAGGTTCCGAAGTAACAGTATAAAATCACTCTGAAACATCTGCAACCGCAAACACAGATGGGGAGAGAACAGTAGCTCTGCAGGTGAAGCCCTGGCTTCTGGCTGCTTCAGATAAGGACAGTGTTTGCCTCTGAACTGAGACAGTTACCCTCTGCCTTCCAGGTGGGGAACTGAAAGGAGACTTGTGGGAATCTCCCCCACTCCCCTCCTTTTCCTCCTAGACCTTGCCTTACCTCACCATTCAACCTGACACTTGCTGTCTCAGGTCAGTCCCACCAAAGGCAGAAATGAATGCTGGGGAACACGTAGCACAGATTTTTACAAAGAAAGCATTTGGAGACTATACTTGGATCCTCTAGAAAGGTGTTTAGATGATTAGGGTGAACTTACCTGTCTATCCCAGCTTCCTAGCTGCCATAACTACATACCTGCCATAACTTCATGTGAGTGCAGTCAGACCATTTGTGGCTTCAGGATGCCAAACCTCCACTCCCTATACAGCCAATGGAGAGATATCTCATATTCAGGCCACCTGCTACAGCTCTAACAGGAAGTGTTTCACCTCCTTCTCCCACATCTGCTCTTTAATCCCTGTAACGTTGATGTCAATAATTACCACTCAGTCTGTTGTGCGTGACTGGGTAGGCAATGGATCTGTGACAAATACATAATCAATGCAGAAGAATTTATAAAGCATCAAAAATAACTGGGAAATATCCCATACTTGTGTTTGAAAGGCTTTGAATTCCTGCCAGGGCTGTTTCCTGATGAGCACTTGTGAGTCTTCTCTTCCCAGTGAGGTAACACAGCTTTTTCTAGCCTGGTGGTACTGTAAGCAAAAGACCATCCCAAGTGCAGGAATGGGCCTGGTATGCTTTTGGCACTGTGCAGTTATAACCCAAAGGCTGTTTCCAAGTGGAATGGCTGAACTAGGAGAAGTTTGAAATGCAGGTAACCTCCAGGGAGGTGAAGCAGTAAGATTTGAATGACAGCAGAAGAGGCAGCTGGGTGGTCCTGCTTATAGACATCTGCCTTCAAGGGAAGCCTTCCTATGGAGGAGGAAAACTTATGGACACTGTGGCTGACAGGACTGAGGACATGCTTTCAGTAGAATGGCATTGATATTTTTTTATATAGATATACCTTTTTTTTTTCTTTCCCCTCTGAATTTGGGCTACTTTGCTATTCAACATTCACCTAAAACCAAGTAACCTAAAATATATAAAGTATTTTTGCAAATCTCTGCTATTCCCTGTGATGGGTAGTGCTTCAATTGTAAACTTGGGGACAATAGTGTAAAACACAAAGGCAGGAAGGGAGAAAGTGTTAATCATGATGTGTAAAACATGTCTCTTTGCGGCAGCCTTGAAAGCAGCTCCTACAAGCTGGCATTGCTCAGTTGCTGGAAGACAATATAACTAATCCAGACATGTTCAGCATGTAGAATTACAGAATCTCAGCCTTGTCCTTTCCTCACAAGCAACAGGAATTAGATTCCCTTTTTTCCCCAAAGAAAAAAAATCACATGAAAGTCCAGAAGTTAGAATATCCAGGAGAGATATCACATCTGCTTCAGACAGTTTCTCTTTTGAACTTGGGGGGAAAATAAATTATTTCACAGTGCCAGAAATACAGGAATTGTGTTGTTACATGGAAGCTTTGCAAAAGCAAAGCCACAATCTGAGTACTTAACTTCTTTTTCTCCATATTATTAATTTTTCCCTGAACTTCAGCCAAACTGCCAATAAACTCATATCATGGCTTAGTCTATGGAAATTCCAATAAAATGAGTACATCAGTTAAGAAGTAAACAATGTGAAATAAAAGAAAGTGAATGTGAAAAAAAAGAATGTGAAATAAAATAGACGGTTGAGTTAGACAGCCTAAAATGCTTTCTCCCCTATAAGTTTTTAAGAGCTGATATTCATAATTTTCATTCTATTCTCCCAGAATAAAGTTTCCAATAAGTTCCCTAATGTTCTTTTTGGCTTTTGAGGATAAAAACAAACAAATAAATAAAATTTAAGAACAAACCCCCATGCTTTTCCCACATTTTTAAATGCTTTATATTCCTGCATTCTGACACAGACAGAATCTACAGGACAGTTCAAACAAGTGGGTTGCTATCCTCTCTCTGTTTCTATGGAAATGAGTGTCAGGCCATTTAAAACAAAGCACATACTTTACAGTAATCACTATATGGTGATTATTTAAAATAACCGAGCACATTTTTCCCAATCCAACCTCTATTTCTATGGATACAAGCTGAAAATAGTTGTAGAGAAGCCTTTTCCATAGTTTTTCCTAACTCTAAATATTTTTCGGATACTCTAAGTTCTCACAAGGTACTATTGATAATAAGATCTAACAAGACCTTCAAGTGTGCTGTAATTTGAACTTGAGAAGACCAATTCTGTGAGTTAGGAAACATTCTCGTGTGTGTAAATAGAAATTTGAATGAATACTGAGTGCAGTATTCCACCCAGCAGGTTTAGAAGGAGAGGAAATATTTCTTGGAAATATTTTCTGGAAATATTTGTTTTCTGCTATTTTTTGACTCGCTTCAGAGCGTGCGAACTCAGCTAAAGAAGGTTTGAGTTTTGTGGTCATGAGCTGCTCCTTGGCCAAATTTGTGATAACACCGTAGAGACCCTGACTGCTTCACAAGACAGAAGATGTGACACATGAAGTCTGTAAAGCCAATCTCCTCACATTTCATTTGGAATGAATCTTCACTCCATTTCCTCCCCAGATGCAGCAGAAAGTCCCCAACTCCTCACCCTCCCAAATGCTGCCAGTCTTGCTGGCACTACTCCTGTACACAGATTATTTTTTTCCTAGCAGTGAACCTGGCACTTGTATAGACATGAAGTAAGAGGCATGTCCCATCTTACAGAGCTTACTGCTGGAAACAAGAGAAAACATGACCTAAGGTGGAGGCAGAACAAATACACCAAGGAAAAGGTCCTGGCTTTGTTGTTATTGCCCTCTTAAAGCACCCAAGTTGTCCCTGGTCACTTCCTGACATGATGCTTCAAAGACATACTGGGAGAGACACCATGTGTCTTGCCTCAGTTTAGGAAGGACGTTAGGACAGAGTTGCTGAGTGGACCACGGTCTTGGAAATCAACCTCCTTGTGAAAATGCTTTATTACAGTTTTATGAGCCTGCTTTTGATGGGTTGTTGTCACTGTTCCCCTTTAATGAGTATTTGAGCTAAGATTTTCCAAAATGACTAATGATTATGTATTTGAAATTCAAGACTGAAGCTTTTTAAAGCCACACAGTCAATGTCAAAACAGAAAAAACTGTGGCTTTTCCAAGAGCCTTGAAAAAAATCAGGCTTCAACATCTCTCAAGTTAGGTATGCAAAGGCATGGAAAACCAGCAGTGTTTCAGAGAAGAGTAGCCCATATCAATATCTGTGAAATCAGTGAGACTTAATAGTTTGAAGATCCAGACGTTAGACTAATTTGACCTGAGCACTGTGAAATTAGAAGCAAATAACAACATTTGAAAATAATATTGCAGTGTTTGTAAGTGCCTGCTTTTCCCATCAGGACTGTAAGGGTTCCCTGGTAAATTCTGTGACTCAGTGACTGTGTCAAACTAACTCAGACTGGATGATGCTTGAAGATTATTCCATGTGTAGAACATGGGAAGGATTTCAATACACAGAAGATATCCTGAGTATCGCAGAAGATATTCAGAGGTGCTTTCAGCATATGCCTCCTCTAGCTCTTCACGGCCTGCTCATTGACCTCCCCACTTTTCTGTCCTCTTCCCTTCTTTTCTGATCTTTCCACCCATCTTCAGCACCTGAGCATACAGTCCAGTTCCAGATTCACACCATGCTCTGACTCAAACCCCTGATGCTCATAATGCCTTGTCGGCAGATCCTTCCATATCGACAGGCTCTAATATTCTCATGGGAGAAAGGTAAATTGCCATCAGTCACTCTTAAAATGCATTCCTTGCACTCCAGCTGGAATAACTGTGGGATTGGAGGAGGAGGGTGAAGAGGAGGAGAGGTGATTTTGTTTTACAGCATCTAAGTTATGTTGTGGTTTTATAAAGTTGTGGTTTTACTTTAGCCTTGCTAGCCCACTCTTCTCCTGGGTCCATACACTGACCTTGCACATCACCTGGACTCCTCAATGCCAAACTTCTGGAATTCAAACTCTGAAATGACTGTGTCTCCAAGTGTATGAGTTAGCACTGGGCTGATCCGAGCAAGGATTATGGGAGTATGGGGTACAGGGCATTCAGACACGTGAGGACAGAGGTGAGAGTGTTGGGAATGTTCCCTTCTCAAAAGGCTGTGCTGAGGAACTGGTCCTGATAGCCCATGTCTTGGCAGCATCCATCCTCTCTCCATTATCCCATGACTCAGGGTGTCAAAGGCTGGAAAGCAGGAAGATTTGACAAAGAGCTCTATGTCACACTTGAAATTTTGCAAAAAAATGAAGGAAACTTTTCTGTAGAATAACTGAGTAAACTTAGAGCAAACATTGAAAACCACAGTTTTAAAGACATAATTTTGGATTCAATCCATTCCCTCTGAATGCTTTCTATAGTTAATTTCTACATAAAAGGAAAATTTATTTTAAGAAACAAATGCATTTCTTACTAAAGTAGTGTAGGATAGGGGATCACAACTCACAGGCAGCCTTGAAGTGAAACCACCACAGGGATTACTGTAACTGGGGCTCCAGTACCCAAACACCAGTGGGTTTAAAGGACAGGTTTGGGCTGGGATTAGCATGGGCTATATACTTGGGCACATGCACAGGTCTGTTAGCAGTCCTACTCAGAGACAGACCCTCATCTGTAGGGAGAGGTTGAAGGCCTGGAGATCAGGCTGAGTTCGGGAAAAATCGCGAGGACCTGGTTAGGGAGTGGTGCAAATGCATATCAAGAGACTTAATCTTGAGGGATGGCAAGTATTAGCTATAGAACAGCAAGTATCTACAGCTAAAGGCTGGAGATAGGGGATGGCTGAGAAGGACAGGAGAGGAACCTTGGTGAAGCTTTTGCATTAGAAATGGCCTCATCTGTCAAACCAGATTTTTGTCTTCAGGATTGCATGAGTGAGGATCCCACAGCACAAGAAAAGGTTCAGGATTGGGAGGTAAAGGCAAGTTAGGCAGGACTGCAGGGCTGGGGCTTGGCTGTTTACACACTGTTTAGGGCAGTAAAGGCTTCAGAGGTCGTAACTGAGGCAGGAAAGAGTCACTTGGCTCAATTAGTCTTGTATCTAGACCTGTTCCTTGAACAAGGCGAAGAGCTGAGCTTCATGCAAGGGACCAGGAATTGTTTTTCAGACTTGAAAATGCAAGAGGGGCAGTGTGTAACTTGGACATGATGATATGTACATCTGACAAGAATCACAGAAGAATATTTTGATTTACTGAAAAACTGGGCAGCCCAGAAGCTACCTGACTCATTTGCTGCTCCCATCTGTTGGACACCTAAGCACAACAGAGCAGATGAATTTTGTCTGAGCCTGAGACATTTATGGACTGGCCCTCCATAAATGCTGCTTGCCAAAAAACAGACTTGGGGGAGGAAAGTTATAATATATATATTATATAGATATAATAGATATATATATATAATATATAAGAGATATATATCTAATAGTATATAGATATAATAGAGAAAGAATATAATAGAGATATAATAGAGAAAGAAAAGGACACGGGCTTCAAAGTGCATTCCAGCACAACATGGAAGTGACCTGGCTGGAAATGAAACCAGCAGTCTTCTTCCCCAGCCTCCTTGAAGCCTCTAACTGCTACACAGGCAGTGAGGGAGAAAATAACTGAATTTCAAGTTGAAATAAAAACAATTTTCGGTGGCATTCTGCAGTACTTTTTAAAATACTAGATCTATGAAATATGGTGTGCTGATAGCTATCAGGCTTGTAAGTCTGGTAACAAGGACTTTTACCTTGAAGATCTCAGTAAAGGTACTTTGAGCCTTTTAAAACTGTGTTAAATCAAATATTTTTCCTAGTTCTACTAGCTCTAGCCTTCCTTTTAATCCCTTCAATAGCAAAGCAAGTTCCTCTTGAGAATGTTATTTACTTTTCATATTATGTGCCTATCAATTTCTGGAATTGCAAATGTATTTGGATACCTGCATAAATTTAAGTTTCAAGAAAACTGTAAGGCTGAAACAAAGGATTCCCATCATCCAGAAGAACCACCAAAAATGTTTTATGGAAGAACTGAAAACTCTGTATCTTTGCATAGAATTTGCTGTACTGAGGTGAGTTCCAAATGGCACTGCCATCTAAACGAGCAGAAAAATAGTTGGAATGTAGTGAGTTAAGTTTAAGTATTCCTAGAAATAGGAATTATTAGCAGAGCTTGGAGCATGATATCACTAGCAGATGTTTTTAGCTTTGTTCTTATAAACTACTTGTAAAAAGCTCTTGTACCTAGTGTCTAGCAATTAATATTTTCCCATTTCATTTTTTTCCCCAGTCTCATGTACTCATTTTATCCTTTTCTGTCTTCTAACTTCACCTTCTTTTATTTTGTTCTACCTTCTGTTCTCAAAACATCACAGCATCTTCCGTCTATATGAAAGCATTTGTTCCTAAGCATCCTAAGTCTTAGAATGGCTGTGAATGTTGCCTTCTTCTGGATCACTTTTTTTTTTTTTTTTACAGTATTTTGCTAAAAAAATCCAACAAACCGAGTCTGAAAAAGCCCATGCAGATACTAGTGTTTCCTTTATTACTTGCACATATGAAAAAAAATTCGGTTTGGATTTGGATAGATCTTTTACCTTCATTTTTTTCTTACTGAAATAATCTCCTTATCTTCCACTACTGCTTCAACTGTTGTCATTCTATATGTACACGTTTATTAGAACAAGGCTTTTTCCATTCTTCCTTATCACTATGCTTGTCCTGGAATAACTCTTGCTGAAAGCAAGGCAAGAGTTTAGATTTTAATTAATCTAAGCCTGCCCTCTGGCAGTGGGAAGCCATTCCCCCTTGTTCTATTACTCCTTCCCTTGTAAATAGTCCCTCTCTGTCTTTCCCATGGGCCCGTTCAGGTACTGGAAAGCCACAGTCCGGTCACCCCGAAGCCTTTCCCTTTCCCGGAAAGAGAGGAGTACCTGAGAAGTTGTCTCCTCTCCCTGCTTCCCGGCATTCTGTGCTTTCCCCTTCTACTCCGAGGTTTAAGCCGTGTTAGTTTAGGATCACAGCGGGCTGCAGTCCTAGGAAACTGGGATGACAAAAACCTGCTTGACCTTGCAAGCAGCGATGGATAAGAAACTGCTGCAGATGGGATGTTGGGAAGGAATTCCTCGCTGTGAGAGTGGGCAGGCCCTGGCACAGGGCGCTCAGAACAGCTGTGGCTGCTCTTGGATCCCTGGAAATGTCCAAGGCCAGGCTGGGCGGGGCTTGCAGCAACCTGGGACAGTGGAAGGTGTCCCTGCCCATGGCAGGGGGTGGGAATGGATGATGGAACGTTACGGTCCCTTCCAAACCGCTCCATGGTAACTACTTTTAACTCTTTTTGCCCACCTGGGCACTGCTCCCGGGGAAAACCCTCCCGCTGGGCCGGGCCGGGGGCCGCAGCACTACCCCACATGCCGGGAGCAGGACGGCCCCGAGCTGGTCCCCCTCCACCCGCCCCTTCCTGCGGGAGCGGCGGCGGTTCCGGGGTGGGGCCGAGTCGGGCATGGCCGGGAAGCGGAGCGGCGAGGTCGGGGAGCGGAGCGGGGAGCCTGCGGCCAAGCGCGCCTGTGGCTCGCGGGACGAGGAGTTCAATGGCGTCCGCTTCAAGGCGCTGCTGCGGGACCCCGGGACCGCCGCCAAGGGTGAGGGGCTCTGCAGGGCGGGAAAGGCGGGGGCTGAGGCGGCCCCGGGCTGAGGCGGCCCCGGCGGCCGGCCCGAGAGACGTCGCGGGGGTGGCACCGATGCTGCTGGTGGGGATGGCGCACATGGGCACGGCCCGGCCCCTCAGGGTCCCGCCCGCGGGTGGCCCGGAGCGGGCCTCACACGTGGCGCTGGTGCCCCGGCTGACGCTGTGGCTTTGCAGGGCTGGAGACCTTCGTGTCCGTCGCCAAAACGCTGCCATCCCCCCATGTGTACGATGTTGTGGAAGGATACGTGAAAATTTCCATGGAGTGTGCTGAGATATTCAAACTTCTCGATGGAGAAAGGAAGCCTGAAAATGAAGTAAGTTGGACGTGGGGTTTGTAATTCAGGGACTGGCTGCTACAATCCACCCTGGAGAAGAACCAACAAAAAGTCGCTAAGGAACAGTCACAGCCCCTAAGGCTACCAGAACTCCAGGAGCGTTTGGACAACGCTCTCAGCCACAGAGTGGGATTGTTTGGGTGTCCGTGCAGGAGCAGGAGTTGGACTGGACGATCCTTGTGGGTCCCTTTCAATTAAGGGTATTCTGTGGTTCTATGAATAAGTGCTTTGTGATGTAAATAACTCTGATAATTTAATATGGTTTTAGTTTGTTTTGTTTTTTTTCTGGAAGTATCAGTGGTAGAAGGACCTACCAAGTGGGAGACGCTCTTTTCAGTTCATAGATGTTCCTGGATTTAAGGGCACACACAACCAATAGTCCTGTCCAAATCAAGCTGTTAAGGTTCTTTAAATGTTATCAAAAGACTAGAGGGATCAATAGAAGCAGTTAAGAAAGCAAAACAAAAGCAGTGTAGTGAAAATAAATGTTTTTAGATAGCTGCCTGATACATCAGTATTTCTAGGAAGTCACTGGTAAATTTGACCTCATTTTTCATATTTCAGCTGGACAATTTATCTTCATCAGAATATGATGATTAAGCAGAGAGTTCAATAACTTCACTGTGAATGCTGGTGCAGCACTGCTGTCCGCTTGCAATGTAGTATTGTATTGTGTGGCTTTTTAACCATCACTTGGCTGTTCTTTGCCTTTCAGTATCATTTCTATCTGTGCAATGACAACCTGTGTTGTGTTCAGTGACTGTCTTTCCTCAATATCCCTTTGCTAACGGAGTGTGCTGTTTGTAATGGGCACAGCCCCAGTGCTGTATGGCTTCTGGATTCTTCTGGAAGGAATTAATTGCAAGACTGGAAGAGCCACGATGTTTTTCTCCAGCATATTTCATTTTTCGCCATCCACTTAGGAGCAATTGTCTCTTGAAGCATTGATTCCTTCAAACTACGTGCTCTCAGAAGTTATCTTTTCAAAGAGGAAGCATTAATTTGAGAGAGAATCTAGAAGTTAACATCACTTTCATGTGTAGAAGCTTTCCTCTTGGAGTGGGGTTACTCTTTTTATTAATGGTGCTCAGCTTTTATTACTCTGTGCTCATCTAATAATTTCAAGTCTTACCTGATATTATCAGATATTAACATACTTTTTTATCCTACAGATGCTGTTAATCTTTCAAGCTCTAGAAGCCATTTTACTGAGGACAGCCAGTGACCTCTCACATTTTTCTGTTGTCGGAATGAACATTGTCAAAAAGTTGATTCATTCCTACATGAAACTGGTCTATGCTGCTTTGTATTCTGAAAATCACAGGTAAGTCTTCTTGGTGCTGTGGTGGAGAATCTCTGTCAATTGATCTGGAGGGACTGTACTAGACCTTGCAAAATTAATCTTGCTAATAATATTATTGCTAATAATCCACCTTTATTTAATAATCCTTTACCACTTGCAATAAAAGAATGCTTGTGGAAGTCTTTGCAAAGTGGAAGCTCTGATATGTCAAACAATCCAGTGCTGTAGGATACTTTCCTGAAGCTTTAGTTTTCATCAGTTGGGCCTGTCCTAGTTAGAGCTAGCATGGATGGTACCTTGAGTCCTGTTATTTTAATGCTGCTTGATTTGTCGGGTAAAATGTACTGTGGAGAACAGGACTGGGCAGTCTTTCTGTGATGGCAAAAAGAGCTGCTCTTGAGTGCTTTATTTCCCTGTATTTTTTTGAGTCAGGTTTCCATGTTTATAATGGATTTTTCTCTTTCAGAGTGGCTTTTCTTTTGTAATTTTTTTCAGTCTCTTAAATCTGAGGTAGTTTTAGATTGTTGAATAACTGTGATATCTAGTCCAGAACAAACCATTTTTCATGCTTATGTGGAAAGGGGAAAGAAGTTGCAAATGCCAGGGACGTTTCAGTGCAAACCTGGGAGGAATAGGAAAGCAGAGAAAGAAACAGACTGAAATTGGCTTGTCCAAGCCAAATGACTCGTCTTTCAGTCTTTGAGCAGAACTGGAAAAGCTTTCTCTGCTTTCCCAGTTCATAGACACAACTGTGCTTCCTGCACTGCGCAGTTGATCTTATTGCAGCAGGCATTTTAACTAGACAAAGAATCTTCAGTAGGTGTACTGGAAGCAAATTTTGAAGCTGTGTACAATCTGCACTTCTGATTAAGTGTTTAAAGATTGTAGGTTCTGGAGAAATCCTTCTAGAACCTGCACAGAGGAGGCTGCAGATTCCTGATGGGAGATGCTCTGCATTTTCTGTGCAACCTCTTTGATGTGCAGAGGGATTTTCTTTACTGTGTGTCTAGATGAGATCTCTCCTTGAATCACATGGCTTTTTACGCATTGTTCGTGACAGAAACAAGATGGACAGGTTACAAATCTGTTCATAGTAGTGGTGTTATGATCAGATGATGGAGGTCTGCAGTCTTGTGTGCAGTGGCCCTGACATATTCCCACTGAAATAAATGGCAAACCTCTATGAATTTAAGAGTCCATAGAACTATAGAATAATGAAGGGTTGTCTAGTCCAACCCCACTGCCATAGACAGGTCATCTTCAAGTTGTTAATCTTGACACTTTCTCCCTTTTAAACTACTTTATAAAGGGAATATCCAGCCTCACATTATGGCTTAATTTTGGGGAAGAATATAAAAAGGTGTTCCCTTCTTCCCTTGCCCCTCTTTTCCAGCTGCTGTTATTACTGCCTAAAATAATTATTTTGGTTGTTTATCTTCCCTTCTGTTTTCTATTTTAAGTTTTAATCTCTTGGTTTGGTGGTTTGTATAACCATCATCCTGGAAATAACCTGTGGGTTTACCTCTGCTTTGTTTTTTAGGATGAGCCGGGGGTGCCTTACGCTGTTGTCGGCAATGGTGGCTCAGGGCCCGGATTCAGCAAGGGATGTGTATAGTCATTTTGATTTCAATAACAAATACCTGCCTGGATTGTTGAAAAAGAGCTGTAAGCAGGTAAATTAAGGTGCTGCATGCCATGGAATGCTATGCCATGGCTCCACCAGCTTTTTTAGCTAACTATTTAGAACAAAGCTGTTGCCAATGTTTCCTGTGTTTTTATCTGCAAGAGCTTAACTCTCCCTTCTTTTCCTGTGTGAGGCTGAAGTCCTTGATAGTGCCTAACACATGTTTGTGGACACATGTTTGCTAAAAATAGTCAGGATTTACCCAAACCAGTGCTTTAGAACAATAATATTTATGTGCCATTTCAAATGCAAGTGTATAATAAATCCAGTATCATTTGTAAAGTTGACATATTGTTTCTGGATTTTAAAAATTACTTGCAGAGTGGATGTGTACATTTGTGTTGGGTTTGTGTTATCTGAGATGAAAATTCAGACTTTTTCTTTATAAAGCAATCAAGTGGAAGGTAAAAAACCAAACACATCCTTTTTTCCCTGGAACCACCTTTTATAGTTCTGGAATTGTCAGATTCCATGGGTTTTGACCTCACTGCAGGAGTTGTCTGTTGGAGTACCTCCACCTTTAATTTTAAATGCTTGGGTGTAGTCTTTTGACCACAAGCTGCTTAAATGTGTAAGATAAAAGGAAACAGGCATCTAAAAGTCTTACTCTTGTACAGTTTTCAGTAAAATTATGTCACAGCTGGCTATCTGAGGTGAGTTTTTAATGCAAAAATACCAGGCCCAAAGCTTACAGCAAAATCTTGTTTGTTTATCCTTATTTTTTCTTTCAACCCTTTCATGAGTCCTTGCTGCCTTATCTTTTGCCTATTCAGAATCTTCTTTCAGGCTTCTTTACAAGCAGCTTAATTTTGCGCAGCAGTTTAAAAAAAAATTGTAAATCCTGGTGGGACTCTGTCAGGGAATGTAGTGATAGGACGAGGGGTGAGTTTTTTTGAAAGAGAGTATATTTCCATTAGATATTGGGAGGAGATTCTTAGCCATGATGGTGATGAGATGCTGTCCAGCACAGGTTGCCCAGAAAAGCTGTCACTGCCCCATCCCTGGAAGCATCCAAGGGCAGGTTGAATAGGGCTTGGAGCAACCTGGGATAGTGGAAGGTGTCTTAAGTTCAGTGATGCAGGGTTTGGCATGAAACTGCTGTTAATGTTTCCTTTTTCTTTAAATTTGTGGCCTGGTCTCATATACTGAGAATTGGAAAGTGTGTGAACTAGTACATTTTCCTTTCTATGTAAAAGTGATCTGCTTAATGCAAGAAGTTTTTTAGCTGAATACACTGTGGATGTGTTTCATGTAAATGTATGTCTATGGCTCCATGCAACATGTTTAAAGAAGTTGCTTCATTTACCTGTTTATGGCACTTTTAGGGATAATCAGCAGTTGCAGTATTGATTCTGCAGTTGGGTACAATCTGTGTGCTAACAACATTTTTTTCTCCTATATTTACATTTTTATATTTCCAGGGGAGAGCAGATGTCCGCATGGCCTATATTCAGTTTGCTCTGTCTTTCCTCATTGCGGGTGACAATGCAATCTTGGCACAGGTGCTGGAATTAAAAGGTACTTCATAATTGCTTGTTGGGTTTTTAAGGCACAGTCATTTATAGGTGATAATAAATATGACCTGATTAAAAATGTGAACCAGGTAGAGAGCACTAATAAGAAGCAAAATATATGTATTTTAATCTTATTAACTGAAAAGCTTTAAACTTCTTTGGTAATACAGTAAATAAGCCTCTTCTGCTTGAGAACAATATGCTGTCTGCTAAAACTTGGCAAAAGTAGAAAGCCTTTGGTAACACAGACTAAAAAAAAAGTAAGTCTAATATAAAACTTTGAGGATATAGAGTCATTAAAGATAAAAAAAATTCATAGTCTCCAGTCTTTCTCATAAAATAGTAACAGTGGATATGCTGTGTTAATTTTCTTTTGAAAAGGGTATAATTCAGTTGCCTTTCTGCCCTGTGAATTGTGACCCTTGGTAAAGTTATGAGAGAATTCAGAAGGGATCTAGATATACTATTTAAAAAGAAGTCCTTAAGCCATTAGCTGGCAGCAGGTCATTTCTCCTGTGGCTGGGGACTGAGAACTAGCTGTAATTATTTACTTCTCCTGCTCCTGCTAACCCGGGGCTGCTGATTTCCGTTAGTTGCTGGCAGTTGTTCAGTTCTTTCAGGCTGGGGATTGCACAACGCGGTCCAGCCAGTACAGCTGGCTGTCATTCCCCTGTAAGAGCCCCAAGTTCTCTATAAACTGAAGTTGTCTAACTTTGGGATGCACAGGTGAGCCAAAAGATGATGCATGTGCTTGGAGATGGAACCTCCAGACCTTTGAGAATCACTCAGTGAAACAATTACACATGCTTCAATGGGCAGAATATGAATTTGCTTGAATTTTAGTATGGCATTTTAGGGCCCAAAATGTTGGGCATAAAGTTGACAGATGCTGTAGCAGTGTTAATCAGCAAGTTGTCAAATTAGCCAATCAAGATGAGAGTGAGTTTGGCAGCATCACTTGCTCATCACCATAGTCACAGATGCATCATCCTTCTGAACTCTGATTGCTGTCTTTTGGTTCATCCTGGAATATAACAGCAAGATAAATAATGTGACATGGAAGAGGAATAGGTATGAATTCCCTGAAACATTTTAGGATGAAGAGAGGTTTCACATTTTGACTTAACATTTGAAATGTTCTCTTAGATTTCATTCCAGATATTCTTCGTTCTGAAATCAAGGAAGACAGAGTTTCTACTGTCAGTCTTCTACTTTCCACACTGAAAACTAAGGTATGATACACCCTTGAAACTGTGTTGTCTCATGTTTTCTATTCTCCTCACTGCTGGAAACAGTTCTGCGGTGATTTCTCACACAATGTTCAGTTCTTAGGGCTGCTGACAATGTGGTGCTGCAGTGTCTGTGACTGATAATATGTGTTAGAGGTTGGTAGCTTGGCTGTGTTACTGTCTCAGGATTGAAAAAAAAATGGAAGCAGGAATGGCTGAAAGTCATGAGAGTTTGTTCAGTGGTGGCTGCCTTTCCTGTGCTCTGTCACCTTCTGAGCCTCTGCCATGGGATGCACTTGTTGCTTGTAGAGCAGCTGCACCTGAGTTGTATCTTATTTCTTTAAAAATTATTTTAGCTCCAGTGTCTATGACTTTTTAATATCTGTTCTGAACTACTGTAGCAATGTTGCATAAGCTACTGGATGAACAGTTGAGAGAATGAAGAAAAAATAGTGTAAAATTTAGAGTGTAGTCGTAAGAGCCTGCCTCAGATTTGGGCTTTTCACAACTGGCCAATTAAAGCCAAAAAACTACTTTAATTCTTTTATTTTGCTGTTGCAATATCACAAAGAAGAAGGAGAATAAAGAAGCTACCATTTAAATGTAAAAGAAACCTCCTTAAAACTTTGTTTTTCAAATGAAACTTTTCCGATGTGGGAATCCCACATCATGAACTGTTACATTGTTGGTGGACCCCTGCACACTGTACAACTCTTTCACCTTAGCAAGAAAAATGAGAATTAAAACACTGCTCAGCAGTAAAACGCAGCAGAACTTCTGAGAAACTTCCTCTGCTGTTTCATTCAAACTTGATTTGTAGTAGGCTTTGCTATGTCTATGCCCAGGTTCCCATGGTTCTAGTCTGTGATGCTGTAAACATGATGTGCGCTCTTTAGTTGAACGTGAACATCTATCCTGTCCAGCTTGTGCAGGGTTTGCAGAGGTTGGTGTAGGGTCAGAGTGGAGCAGGAGCATGTGAGAGAAGTGTTAGCAGGACAGGCAGAATGTTTCCTCTGCCCTGGTGAGGAGAGCCAGGTCTGTGTGTACTGGAAGAATGAAGTGTGTTGCTATTTTGCCATGATTTTGTGATAACTTGCAATAAATAGAAGAGTTTGCTTTTTTCTCATTTTCAGGTGGTTCATAACAAAAATGTCAGCAAAACGCAGAAGGTGCGTTTTTTCACTGCGGACGTGTTGCTTCGCATCGCTTCACTGTACTGTTGGAATGGGATTACTGATGTCAGCTCTGAGGATTTAAAGGTCTGGTCATTTATGTCTTTGTTACTCTTAGTCCTCATGCTGCCTTTATTCCCCCTCATCTCTCAGCCCACAGCTTTTGAAACACCTCGCAATTGCTCTGAGATTGATGAGATCAAAAAGAGGAACCTAATGAGCCTATTTTAAAAGAACCCCCAAATTTCTGCTTCTTCTCACTGGGTTTTGGCTACAGATTTTTCACCTTTGTGTCTGTCCTCTTGTATTCCTCTACCAGATGCTTATGACCCTGCCACTCTGACCCTGATATACTGTCAACACCTTTTGGAGGAGATCTGTTTCTCATAGGTGTCTGCTTGGAGCTGTGCAAGTCTCTGAGCCCATTCATAAGCATGCATTTCAATTCTGAATAATTTTAAGTTCTTACAATTCCTGGCAGAACCTGTAAATCATATGATTCATGCTTTCCCAGCCTTGACAGTTGTCAAGTCTTCTCACCCATAGGCATCTTGAGTTGTTCCAGATTTAGAAGGTTAATGGAACCATAGAATCACAGAATGGCTTGGGTTGGAAGGGATCTTCTAGTCCTGAAGCTTCTCTTCTTAATCTGAACAAAAGCCAAACTTGCTTTCAGTATATCTCTAAGAGGAGCCATATAAAATGTAGAGTGTAGTTGATACCTGTGATGCCAGATCTCACATGACTTTTTTACTCCTTTTTGGTTTTTATAGCTGGCTCAGGGTTCTGAAGAGGTGGGAAAAGCAATGGTACGACAACTTGTGCATAGTTTCTTAATGGACCTCTGCTGCTCTCTGAAACACGGCATAACATTCCATGATCCAAGTCTTGGAACTTCTGGCAAGTAAGTCACTGGACGGCTGGAATTTGATGCGGATTTTTTGTTAGAAGCGAAAGAGACCTCACTAATTATTGTGTCTGCCCTGAAATGTGTGGTATTAGTTGTCTGTTAGTCATGCAGAAAATGTGGAGATAAATTAATTTCTTACTTCTCTGAGTATAAACTCAGAAATTGTGCCAGGAGGGTGAGAGGTCTTGCCTTCAGTTAACAGTTAGAGAAGCTGCAGAGTTCACATTCCATATAAAGTATTGAAATAAGGATTTCTTATTTAAAATTTTTTTTTTTGTCTTCAACAGGGGAGGAAATTTGGTACTTCTGCACTTCCTGCTTGGTTTAAAAACTGCAACAGAAGATGAAATGGTTGCTGATCTCATGGTGAATATTCTCAAAGTATGCCCAGATTTACTGACTAGATACTTCAAGGAGACCCATTATTCCTTTGTTCCTAGAGTGAAGTCTGCTTGGATGGACAACATAAAGTTACTCAAGAAGGTAAGAGTACGGATGATGGTAAAAAACCATACTTGGAGAGCAGGAGGCTCTATAAACATTTAAACTAAACTGGGAAAGAAGGAATTGGTGTAAGAAACAGTGGAAAACATCAAGTCAGTGACGTATTTTTTGAGATGCAGCAGCATCAAAGCTGAGCTAGAAAAACCTTTTGTCCTTTGTGAATGTTCCACTGCCTCTTTTTTTAGCTTAAAATGGGCAAGGGGGATCTGGAATCTCTTGAAAGGGGATGGCCTTTAGCAGGGATGCTGGTTGCATACAGAGGGTCCATTTAGTTGAGTAGGAGTCTGGAGGATGCTCTGTAGCATTTTTGCATGAAAATTGACATTTAATATTGTCATTACTTTGGGAAAGTCAAAATCCTCCTGTAAAATGGTCCCCAGAAGCAGCCATCTCTGGGAATGTATCAATGGGACTTAAATTTTTCTTTCAGATCTATGAGGCTCAACCAGAAATCTCCAATTCTTTTAAGACTTCAGAATTTATTCCTCTTCCCAGATTGCTTTCTATGGTGATGGTAACAACAGTTCCTGCAGTGTGCAATAAAATGATGTTCAGCCAAGGATTAAAGGTAAGAGCATTATTATTATTTCATGGCATTAGTATTACTTCAGAATTTCAGTGACTTTTCTGTCACAGTTAGTACTGTTTGATTTTAGTGTGTGATCATTCAAGAAATTCCTTAAGTTGGTTAATTACTTGTGTTTTGTATTGTCTGCCCCAGCATCATTCTGGCTTGGGGAGGCACTGGAAAATGAATTAAAACCACTAATATTGATTGCAGGTGCCTTCACAAGCACCAGTTCTGCTACTGTCCGCTAATGGTTTAGGCTGGGAATCTGAAAACCTAAGGATTCTTTACTGCTAGCCAAGATCTAGAAAGGAATTAATTCACTGACAAATTTTAACACAGATTCGGAGTACAGATTCTGTGCAAAGAATAACAGGAATCGGTGAAATGTCATTAATTCACCTTCTTCTTTTAGCTGCCCAGCACAGTCATGAAGCACAGCATCCTGTCACTGGTATCCATGGTGCTGAGAAGAGCCCTGAGGAACATTGAGCACTGTTTGTCTGAGGAAACCTGGCAAAGGTCACAAATCTACACGCTGCCAGCAATGCAGGAGTTTGTGCAGCTCTACAGAGAAGCTGTCAGCAAGGTAGAAAGAAACTATTGGGGGCTGACAGGAGGCATTTTGCAGGCAGCAGACAACTCCTCTCCTCTGTACTTTCTCCTCAAGTGATTGCAGCCCAGGAGCCAGGAGATGGTATCCTGGGGGAGGATTAAATGGTGAGGTAGGAACCATTTGTGTTCGGTGGGAATGCAAATAAAATTCTGTGGTGAGACAGATTTGTAACACTAATGGCTGTGTGCTGCAAATGGCTTCCAAGAGCAGGAAGCAAGTTCTCTTCCTGGTTCAAGTCAATGTAGCCAGCAGAGGTTACTCAGCAGTTACTAGACAGGAGAGCACTTGAGTTAAAAATATACCATAAGGAAGAGGAACCAAACAAATTTTTCACAGGAAATCTTTTCAATAAAATGTTCTTTCCAGTACTTACATTCTGCAGAAGTGGAAGTACGGTGCTTGATCGCACACAAGATCAATTCCAACCTTTGTGAAAAGCATCAAATCTCCCTGTTTGGTGTTTGGGAATGTATTTCTCACAGGAGCTTTGTCTTAAAAAGGAGAGCTGTTACAATTTACCCTTTTTGCTTTTAGGTTTTACCAGACATGAATAATATAGTGGCTGTCTGGCAGTCCCTTCTGAAGCAAGAGAGAGAGCACAACGACGGCCCAGCAGAGAAGAAGGAAGGTGATGTCTCCACTGTGAAGTCAGTGACCAAGACAAAAGTTGCTGAGCAGCATGGTAGGTAAAGCAGGTGAAGTTAAAGCTTCTTGTCTCTTTGGGAATGGGTGTTGTGAAACCCTCATCCCACCCTTAATTTCAGCAGAATCCAGATCTCACTTGTTTATTTACTACTCACCTTTGCTTTGTTCAGTTCTTCAGGCTGTTAGAATTGCCTGAGAACACAGTTTAACATATAGGCTGCCACTGCTACTAGAAGGTTAAGCAGTCTGACTTTGCTGTCCCAGGATCACAGAATGAGTGAGGTTGGAAGTGGTCTCTGTAAGTCATTTTGCCTGATACCTCTGTCTAAAGCTGGTAACCCAGGTCCATGTTCACACATCTTTTGAACATTTCCAAGGATCTCTCTGTGCAACCTGTGCGAGTGCTTGATCACCCTCATAGTCTAAAAGTGTTTCCTGAGGCTCAGAGTGTTCCTGTGTTTCACCTTCTGGCACAGGAGTGCTTCTGGGATGAGCCTGGCCCCATCCTCTTTGCCCTCCCACTTCAGGTGTTCGTACGCATTGCTGAGATGTCCCTAAGCCTTCTCTTCAGTCTGAGAAGTCCCAGCTCTCCCAACCACTTCTCACAGGAGAGATGTTCTAGTCCCTTCACTCTTTTTGTGAGCCTTTGCTGGACTCTCTCCAGTGTGTCTGTGTTGTGGGGAGTCCAGGCCTGAGCACAACACTCCTCGTTCAGCCTCCCCAGTTCTGAGATGAGGGGAAGGAGGAGCTTCCAGGGACCAGGGCACTGAGGCCTTTGGATCCTTCCCTGGCAACCTGTTCTCTGCTTGGGTGGCCCCCAGGATGTAGTGGTAAATGGGGCTGCTCCTTCTCAGGCACAGGGCACTGCTGTTCCTCTTATTGAACTAAGCCTTCCTGCCCTTGACATTTCCATGCTAGCAGTTGTTTCGCAGTCACAAAATAAAACTGACAGGTACACTGATACACCTGAAAAATAATGTTTGGAGAGATTTTTGTTCAAGTTCTTTTAGCAAGAGGTCATTTTTTTTTTTAGCAGTTAGTTACTGTGGCTACACAAATGCTTGTATTGATGTAACACAGGAGTGGGGTTATGAGTATTGGAGGAGGGGGAGAGGAATGGAGTGAAGCCTTCAGTTTTCCTCTCTCAAACCCAGTGTCCCTCCTGAAGGGCTTGCTTCCTCAGTCCCATTGCAGGAATGTTTCATGTTTTAGAATTGAAATTTCTGAAAACAGGAAGTTTCAGAATTGTCTGCATCTTGGCCAATGGCCTGTGAATTTTTCCTTGTAGGCTAGAGCTGAATCTGCAACATATTCCACAGAGCATTCCACAGGGCATATTCACCAGAGAGACTTGCTAGAGCAAAAGGCTTTTCAGTGGACGTCCTTCTGTGCCTCCCTTTGGGCAGCAAAATGTTGTAGGCACTGACAGTCCAAGGCTTGGAAGCCAGTGGAGCAGCTAATTTCTGTAGGACTGTAGCTGTAGTTCCTCATCATTCTGAGGTGGTAATGCTGTGTCACTTACTCCCAGTTCACCTTTTACAGCTTTATTTGCATTGTGGCCACGTGAGAATTCTTTTCTAATGGGAGCTGAGACTCAGGCAAACAAAATTCATCCATGGCATTCATCCAGTTCTTCCTAACTCCCTGAGGGAGACCAAGTTAACAGGAAAAAAATCCGGTGTTAAATGTTTTGGCCCGTGTATTTTGCTTCCTTTCATTAATGACTGGATAACAAGTAGTAGCCTTTATGCCTCCTCATGTTATAACTGTAATTTGAGATGGCTTTTCCTAGGAAGTAAACAGTTGTCTTAAGTGCTGTTGGTGTTTCTTTCATACATGTATTTGTTGTCTGCCTTTTGTCAAGAGCTTACACTGAGAAAGTATGATTTTGAAAAGGGAGAGGGAAAGGAAGAAGTTTTTAACTGAAATAATAAATTTGAAACAAACTGTAGTGTACTGTCTCCTGCACTTCCCCAGCCAAGCCTACCTGATATTAGCTAAAAGTAGTGTCCCCAGAAATGAGCAGCATATAATTTCCTTCACTTTTTCTTGTTGTTCAGCCTTAAATTAAGCATCAGCGGGACTGGTGGGAATCTTACAATGAGTATTCAGATGTGCAGATTGTGTTTTATACGTGTGAGCACTTCTGAGTTGAATTAGAAACAGCAGCTATCAATCTAAGCACTGAATAAGTGGATTTAGTTTTAAAGTATATAGGAATGCTGGGGAAGGAAATTGGAAATTCTATGGGTGATCTTGTTGGGAAGATAGCAGGTCATTTTCTAAGTAAGTCTGCTGGAAATACAGTTATTAATTCTCATGCTGGGTAGTGGAGGGTGTGACACTGCACTCTTACTATGAAGGAAGAAGAAACTAATTATGGAAACAATTTGTTTTGGTTCAGATGATGCTGAGACACTGCTTCTGAAAGCTGCACTGCTTCAGGTCATATGTCTTTATCAGAAGGTTGTGCCCCACTTGGTAGCACAGAGCAACTTCGATTTCAGCAAGCTGCTGAAAGGTATGTGATGGGTATTTGTATTGCCTCCTCTGTTTTCTCTGTCTGCCAAGTCCACAGAAAACAAGAATGTTTGCTTTTCTGTGGAGATAAAGAGCTGTTTTCTAAAAGTAGCCCATTTTAGTTTCTCCATTGTATTGGTGTTTATTGTTGCTGTTTCTGCAGTGCTCTGGCACTGTTAAATTCCATAGCTGCTTTGCCACACTCACCTGTACTCCAGTCTTCCTCTCTGTGTGTCATATTCTTGGAAGTGTTTGGCCTTCATGGGCTTTGAGCTCTAATTTTTCTGAGGAAGGCTTATCTCCAACTCTTAATGAGGTTTCTTCTAGCCCTCTACCAACAGTCCACTGTCAGTAAGTTATTTCCAAACTCTTACTAGCTGCAACAATAAAGAGTTTTTTGAACAGGATAGCTCACAGCAAGTTTGGGGTGGGGGTGAGGAGCAGCACCTTCCAGTCTGCCAGTGTCCTCTGAAGGATCTTGTAATAGAGATTTGGCCTTGGTAGAGTCCAATAGGACAGAGCCCTGGAGGGCAGAGAGGCCTTAGAATGCTGGCTGATATCCAAGGACCACTGCCTCCAAGCTGCAAGTTCTGAAGAGGAAGAAATTGGAGAAAAAATGCCAGGAGGTTTCCATGGATGGATAAGGAGCTGATGAGCAAAATCACAGGGAAAAAAAAAAAATGCTTTGAGGAGGTAGAAGTGAGGACAGGTGGCCTGGGATGGCCTGGGAGGGGGGAATGTAAGGGAGTTGTATGGGAAGCTAGGGATAGGGTTTGGTATGCTAAGGCTCAGTTAGAGCTGAGTCTGGCCAGGGATGTCAGAGACAATGGGAAGGGCTTCCATAGGTATATTGCCAACAAATGAAAGCCCAGGGATGATGTGGGCCCTCTCTGGAAGGAAACAGGTAATCTGACTACCCTGGACATGAGGAAGGCTGAGGTTCACAATGATTTCTGTGTCTCAGCCTTCAATGGCAAGTTCTCTAGCCAAGCTTCCCATGTTGAGAAAGGCAAATGCCAGGACGGGGAGACTGAAGATCCTGAGCCCACTGTCAGAGAGGATCAGCTTCAATCCAAGCTTAGGAACCTGAATGTGTTCAGGTCCATGGGATCTGATTAGATACGTCCACAGGCCCTGAGGGAACTGACAGAGGAAGCGGTTAATCCACTACCCATCGTACTTGGGAATTTGTGGCAGTCTGGTTAAGTTCCCACTGGATACACAGCCCTCATTTTTAGAAAGGAGAAAATGGAAGATCCAAGGAGCTACAGACGAGTCAGTCTCACTTCTGTGCTGGGCAAGATCACGGAGTAGATTCTCCTAGAAACTGCTAAGGAATGTGGAAAATACAGAGGTGGTTGGTGACAACCAACATGACTTCACTAAGGGCAAATCATGCCTGACAAATTTGGGAAGGTCCTTCAGTAGTGCTTGTACAATTGATACAGCCATGTACAGCTGAGACTGAGGGAGAAAGCAAAGGGTTGATTTGGCATCACTGCTCTCTGTGGACCACCCAGCTTGAGCAGCTATCTGTGTGTTAGGCAGGGCCTGGGATGTGTAAGGATGTGACTTACATAAATGCCTTAATTAACCTGTTGGAGAAAAAGGGACTTTAAACAAAATCCCTCTCTAAATCAACTGTCTCATGCATGAGGTTTTTCCTCCATCTGTCTAAGCACGTTTAATCAATTTTTGGTGACTCACCAGATCACATAAACTCTGTTTATCCCTTTATTTCTTTCACTGGCCTGCTTACTTTAAACTGGACAAAAGGCAGGACACGTTTTTGTGAGGCAGAAATCTCTTTGTGGGTCTGTTGGGTACATTATGAAATAATAAAGTCAAACAGGCTGGAAAATAAAGTGTCATTCTCAAACAAATGTAATGAAATGAATCTGCGTATTGATTTTGAAGAGAGATAATGATGGAGTAAAAGAATCATAAGACTTTGTTTTCTCAGATGTGTCAGTGTGAGAGTTCTGTTGCTCCTTCTGATCACCCTGATGGAAACCTGGACACCAGAGGCACCATGTTTTTCTAACTTGTAGCAGTATGTTCTTTAAATAGGTGGTGGAGTTTTATTGTATGGTCTAACTGTTGGATTGCCTTGGTGTTGACTGTTTAAAATGTAATGTTTTTTCTCTAATGTGAACCACGAAGATCCTACACAGGCTTCGAGAAGCTCGGGCACCAGTGCTTTGTGCAGCTGATGTCTCCGTGTAACTTACCTGCGGGTCAGGTGTGGGCAGCTCAAGTTTTGGTCGCGCTGCCAGAGTTCCTTGCCTGTGACAGAATAAGTGAGTTTATGTCTGAGCTGGTGATAACAGTGATGCAGGGAGAGACATGAGTGTGAAGTTCCATTGTCTGGAGCAAATATTGTCGTGGTGTAAGCATTAAGATTTCCTGTTGACTTAAATTCTGTATTTTGCTTTTGAGTTATCCATCCTTTGTACTGCCTGTAGGTTACAGCTTTTCAGGGTTGCTAAGACTGATCAAAGAGATTTTATATTCCCATGCATGACCAATGGTTTCTGCTGGAGTCAGGTGATGGAATCTCCCTCTGGGTAGACCAACCTTAGTTGCAGTGTGTCTGGGGATGCCATGATACGAAGATCTGTGAATTGCCAGCTTGTCTCACAGTTGTTTTAAACCCTAAAACATGAGTGTCTTGAGATCTCAGGAAGATGGACCAAACTGAAGTTGGTTTCTTGCTTTCACACCTCAGGCATAGTCACTGAAAAGGGCCTGCGGGAGGAGGTCCCTCCTCTTCTGCAGCACCATATCCTGAAAGTGGCTTTGGAACTTCCTGCAAACAAATTTGCCTGGTTCAGAATACAGGTAAGAGGCTTGATGCAAATTTATGTTTCCTTGGTCTGTTGTCCTCAAATATTTCCATTTGGCATGGCCTAGTTTTACATTACTTCAGAATTTTAGGAGGTGACCCTTTTGTAAAACAAACAGGAATTACAGTCTTAGCAATAGTGAAAAATCCTTTTTGAGCTGAAAGGTGTTTTACAAGGACAACATTTTTTGCCTCCCTGATGAACATAGAAGGTTCCTGTAGCTCTTTGTGTCTCTGGAGAGGAGCACAAGTGAGAATGTGCTGTTTTCCACTTGCCTGGAAAGCCTGAAGTTGCAAATCAGGGAAATGAGCCACTGATGGGATCTGTCCCACCCCTTACCAAGGAAAATTCCAACATTTTTTAATGTTCTCCATAATTAGTGGAAACCATCAGGGCCTCAGCTCTCTTTTTTACTGCAGTCTTGTAAAATAAGAACTGTCAAGAGTTTACTTGTCATGTCAGGAGAAAGGAGTGGACCTGGCTTTGAGGAGAAGCAGAGATGCCCATGGGGTGTGGTAGCAGGGATAGATGTGGAATGATTGGGGAATAAAATATGATTGATGAGGGAGGTGGCTTTGTCTTGGGTCCTTGTAGTAGTTGGAGTTTCTCTTACTAGTTTTCCAGGAAAAGTGCTCACTTTCCAGGAAAGCATTTTACAGGTGGGTACAATGATCCTGGCTCATTGAATGCAAAGCAGTGTAAATCATCCCATTCGTTTCTGGCCTTTTTGGGCAGGTCTATAAAATAGCATACTTACCTTACATATGAGTCTCAGTGCAACATAGTCCTGTACAGTGTTGCGGTAGCAGAGAAATTTTAATATATTTTTCTTGTAGGACATCTCTGAGACAGAGAAGATTCGTGGTGAAAAATCAGTCTTCTATTTACTGATGAAAATGTTTGTTACAAGTACCCATTCTCATCTGAAGATTTCCACCAAAAAATTAATCATCAAGGTAAGCATTTGAATTGAAGTATCAGGATATTCACAATATCCCACTGGTCTGAAATTTCAGGATTGTAAAATTTTTTCTTAAACCAGATGCCTTTACTGCATGGTTGTGTGGTCAACAGAGTCTCCTTTCCTGTTTCCTGTGACTGTTGAAATTTGCTGTCAGATAACTGGCCATTAACTAAATATTTTATGGCAGTAAATGATGTGAACTGACTTTCCTGCAGCAGTTGATGAAAGAGTAAGGAAAATGTCTTTAATGTTTGCACACACCCCAAGGCTGAATTAATTCTGACACTGTAATAAATCAATGTAGTTTGTGCCTGCAAAGGTCTTGACATTGATCAAGAAGATATTACTTTTGATTTTTATTTTTTATCATTGTTTAATGTGTACTTCAGCACTCCAGCCTTGCGTAAGCCTTTGCTGGTTTGCTCTGGCCCTGCAGAATGGTTCTTTGTGTTACTGTCTGATGCAAGCTTTGATGCAAGGAGTACTTTTTGTCTTAAAAAATTCATTAAAATCCCCTTCTGTACATTTAAATTAGTTATTTAACTTCTCTGAAAAACTGGTCAACTCCAAGTCCACAAGACACCAGAGGCTGTTGTTTTTAGCATTTTATAAAAAGAAGACATCTCTTAGTTATCTAAGTAGGGTAGAGATTTACATTAATGATAAATACAACCAAACTGTCCTGCCAAGGGAAAATCCAGGAAGCTCTGCTGGCCCTGGATAGGGCTCCTTATGCCATGTCCTGCAGTCTTCATGGCACACAAGTTTGTTCCCAGCTTTGTGCATTGAATTTTTGCATTTAGGTCCAATCACAGAGTGCTATGGTAATATTCAGCCCACCAGACCAAAATTACAGTGATTGAATTAGGGTTTAGTTGCCCTTGATCCTTGCAAGGGATTAAAGGCAGGTTCACTTGGTCTCCCAGTAATGAATGTCTCAACCAAAAGCTGCTCAAATTGTGCCGTTTTTCTGCTGGTTTTGGATTTCTTTTGCCAAGTGGGAACATGGACTGCCTGACTTGTTCTTGTGTCCACTTTGCACTTCAGTCCATTGCACTTTCTCTGAAGGGAATGCAGGAACAGGGAAGTTAGGGCACTTATGTCAGCAAAAGGCTGCTAAAAATAGATGGTAAGGACTTCTTTTTCTACACAGTGCCGTGTAACTGAAGGCTTGTTTTTGGATTTGACATTCTGTTCCTGCCTGTTTTTTGTGAGAGCTGCATTTCTACTTCAAGACTCTGCCAAAAGTAGTCAGTTATATTAAAATAAATCCTTTTTCTTTATTTTTATTTAAATTAATTCCCCTGTCAGATTCATGTAAGCAGCAGTTATTTTTAGAGTTGCTGGTGTTATACACAGAGTAAACACAGAACAAATGAGTTGAGATAGCTTCATTTTATGTGTAGAGAGGAGCAAAGGCACATCATCCTGTGTAATTGCAGTCGTTTAATGTAGGTGCCAGTCAGGAAGCTGGGCAAGGTTTCCTCTCTTGTTGAGTTAGGGGCAGGGAGTTTACCCATGGTGTCATTCCAATTCCTTCCTCTTCTCCTTCCTCTTTTCTTGCTTAGAGCTGGAGCACAAAGTTCCTAGTTTGGGTGCCTGAGGTCAGGGCCTGAATTTAGAGAGCAGGAAAGTGGGGGGAAATTTCTAGATATGTCAAAGCCTGTCTCTTTGTTCGTGGTATATCTGGGTCTACCTCACTGCCCCCAGCAACTTGCACTTATCTCTGGACTTTTCTGTGGTCACAACCCACTGCTCATTTATGTGACTGTTTATCCATCTGCCTAATTGTTTTAATTACAAGTAGCCTGATTTAGGTTTAACTTAGTAATACAAGCTAAGTCTTTTATGTTAGATCAGTAGTTTTCTAAAACTCCCCTCCAGGCTATTTTTAAAGCACTTTGTTTTTTTCTGCCTGTGATGATACAAAGATGTACAACCCTCTGAAAGCAGTATAACTTGCTTTCCAGAAATTATAGAAGTAAGATTTTCATTGTCCACTATGCAGTTGGAGTCCTGCTAGTGGGTGGGAATAAGGCCTCTTGAACTGAGGGGGTAAGGAGGGTGACAGATACTTCTCTTCATCTACCTGCTCTTCTTTTCTTTCCCAGAAGAAGAAATCATGAAGATACTATACAAAAAGATCTGTATCTCTTGGGATTTTGTATCTAAGGTGTTTTGAGGTTTATTTACCCTTTGTTTCCTGGACAGGTTTTACGTGACAGTGGAGTGTTTGAGTACACATGGAAGGAACTTTCAGTTTGGCTGGAACACTTGGATAATACAAAAGAAGACCAAAAGGAAGCAGTGATTCGGTTTTTGGAAAGGGTAACGGTGTTCAAATTAGCTGGATAAACAATGTAAAGAATAGTGCTAGTGGAAACTAGAGATTTTGTTGCTATTGTTGAGAAACCTGTCAAGGACCAGTGAATGAATTCTGAGAAAAGCCTTGTTTGGGATTCTTTATACAGAGATGGCATCGTTCTTGTCTTGAATGGGAGGACATCAAAAAGATCAGTTGTTACTACAGCATTGTTGGTATAAGGGTAGAATGTTGTATGTGGGGGTAGCTTTTATCTCCTCTTTAGGTGCCAAAGTTATCAGACCTCAGTAAACTTCGATCTTTAACAAGGAAAGCTGACACTTCCTGTTTACTCTTCAGGATGTTGAATGCCCAGTGCTTCATTTCCAGTGTGGTCTCCCTAGGGACTCAGTCTATGGTAGCAATCTAGATGCCAAATTGCAGTGGACATTTTTTTTTTTCCCCATCAGTGTCCTCTGTAGAGCAGGAACCATAGACAGAATCCTGCAGAAGCGATATGGAAGTTGTCCTCCTAAAACCTGCCCAACTTCCAACCACTTTTAGCACATGGTCTTAACAACATATGGTTCCCCTACCCTTGACAGCCAGTGCACTTACCTTTCTCTCCACCTTTGCTGACAGATCCTGCTGAAGCTGGTGACAAACCCCTATCCCTACACTGACAAGGCAGCAGATCTGCTTCAGGAAGCCAGCGTGCTCCAGGTCGCTATGTTTAAACAGGACTCTGATAACATCAGCATCCCTGTCTCTCACATAGATGGTATGTGGTAACCCCTCAGCAACAGAATTCCATGACGTGGGGCTACATATTCTAGCCCTAATGAGCAAACTGGGGATGGAAAACTGTAGAAATCCTGTTAAGTAAGAACCTCCAGGATTTAGCCTTCCACATGTACTTGGTATCAGAAGTCAGAATTGCAGTTACCACTTCATCACCAGAAGTAATTTCTGATGTGGTTGTGCCACTTTAACAGTATTTGAAATCTGTCTTGATGATCTTGCAGCAGCATTTTCAAACTAAAATGGAAATGTAGTCTTTCTGCCTGGGGCTGTTCACAGAACCATGGAATCCCAGAATGGTTTGGATGGGAAAGCACCTTAAAGCTCATCCAGTTCCACCCCTGTCCTGAGCAGGGACACCTTTCAGTAGCCCAGAGTGCTCCAAGCCCTGTCCAGACTGTCTTTGGACACTTGCAGGGATCCAGGGGCAGCCACAGCTTCTCTGAGCACCGTGTGCTGGACAGCAGCATTTAAAGGCAGAGTGAAGTTCAGCTGTGATTTTGATGTTGTGTTAGCATTGTATTGTGTGACAAATGTGGCTTTCGTCCTTTTAGTGATTATTTTTTGAGGAATTAAAAAGATGCCTTGTATTCCTGGAGTGTTGTATTCTAACTCTGTTGTTTTTCCAGTTAGTCTGGATCCTCTGCTTAGATTTTTTTCTTCACTTATTAGATGTCCTGGATATGGTGGATGTCCTGATCGAGGGTAGTAACGGCTTAGATGAAGAAATTGGGCTCTCTTTAAATGAGGACATGATCATCCAAACATTTCCCTTCAGTGCTGTTGTCCCTGCTGCGTTAGAAGCCAGGAATATACTGTTGCTTCAGTCTGAAAATGGAACAGGTACAGATTTTTTTGGTTTTATGTGTTGTTTCTACCAGTGGAGTGAAAGTGGCATCATTTTTACCCATTTTTAATAATTTTTTACCATTTATAATTTTTTACCTTGAGACATTTTATTATCTTCTCTGCAAGCAGAAGGAAGTGTAGATCCATGGTGTTTCCCGCTCAAGAGAGGCATTGAAGCTCTGTAGGTGCTTCTGCCCTTTTTCCCTGACCCTAAAGAGAAGATACACCGTCCCTGCATGAACAATCTTGGTCTGGAAGTAGTTGGTTTCAGTAACACAGTGTTTTAAGGGCATAGTGTGGAGATCAGAAGTGGTTTCCATGGCTGTAGGCAGCTTCTCCCAAGATGAGGGAGAGAGACCTGCACTGTTAAGTAGGAAATGGATGCATTTTCCAAAGAAAACTTCTTCAGGAATGAAGCTCTGATGTCAAGTATTAGAAAGTTCTGCCATCTCCTCGAGGAAAGTGTTGGAGTCGCAGGGGAATCAGGTGGGCTTGGAGCAGGATTTTCCAACCCCACAGCACCTCACTAAGTCCTCTGTGTGTATTTGGTGATTGAGTAGCACGTGGGGTGGACTGAAAGTCACAGTTCTAAAAGAAAATTCAATTTAACTTGTACACATTAACCGGGATGTGTGCCCCCCAGTACAAATCAGTTCTTCTCTGAGGTGGTGCTTGGCAGGGCTCTTCTCCTGTTAAAGTGCAGGCATGTCTAGCGCAGCACAGTGAAGGTGGGTTATTGACTTCAGCAAGTACTAGCGTGTGGAGGATTTTTCATGTACCTCAGTGGTCAGGAACACTTGTGTAGGTCACTACAAACACTTTGATCTTATTCAGTACTTTTCTGAGTGATGCTCTGTGGGCTGCTGCCAAGGCCCAAAGTTAAGGAGGGTTGCCCCAGTGTCTGCTCATGGCAACAGTTCAATTTATTTTTGCTTTTCTAGGAGCACACATCGTGGAGTACCTTGTTCCTGTTTTCACTGATCTTCTGCACTCTCAGAGAGAACCCCTTGCTCTCTGCTTGATGTTCCAGCTCTATGATAAGGATCTCAAGTCCCTGCAAGTTGCTGAGTATCCTCAGCTCTACTGGTTTAACCGATACTATAAACTCTGGATACCCAAGCAATCTCAGGAAGCTGTGGTATGGAATGCCTGAAGTCACTGAATTCTTGAGCCAGTATTCCTATAAAAACCTCACAGTTTATAGAGGTTACATTTCCATCAGAAAAAGCATTTTTATTGAGCTAATTGTATATTTCTTGTTGAACACACTGGGAGGCAAATTTGCTCCAGGGCTTTTCTTTGACGACACAAGATCTTTGTGGTGCTTGGGAGGTGATACCAGGGCTCAGGGTACACAGACTTCTCACCAGGCACAGCTGAGCCTGGTGCATGCTGTGGCCTCAGTTCACAGTGCCTGGAGTTCCCCCAGGTGGGTTGGGGATCACAGGCCCCCTGGGCTGGGTTTGGTGACTTTTTCTGCAAGGCCAGCAGTGAACTCTACAGATTGCCCCAGGGACACTGCTGGACAGCTCAGTTCTAGCAGGACTGCACACTTGTGCTCCTGGAGCTTTGGCCCCAGTTCAGCTCAGCTCATCTCAAAACAAAGGTGGCTGAAGAGATTTTTATTTCGTACTCATTATGGGTTTTCTGTTTTGCTTTTTTTCCGCTTTAAACAGTTTAAAAACCACAAGGAGGTAAGTGAAGAACCTATGGTGACACTGGATTCTGTATTTGCTACTTTGCTAAAGAGAGCCTATGAGAGAGGAGGCAGTACCTTACTGGAAGATGGTGTTCAGACAAAATTAAGAGACTTCGCTTCCCGGCTCCCACCTGACCAGCTTGTGTTGGGAGTAAAGCAGGTGCTACTATACCTGAAATCCACGGTGGAGAACTTCAGCAGTGTAAGAGCAATATTGTAATAATATTATGGTTATATTCTGTTTATCTTAATGTAGAAGGTGCAAATGACTTGGCTGTTCAAACTTAGGTACCAGCTCTTTTTTCTGTATTTGGCTGAGGCTACACAGCACTGTACAAAACTGCACCTAATTTGTAAACAAATGTCAGTTCTTCTGATTATTGAGGAGTCTTGGATTTACTTTGCATGGGTTACCTTACTGATAGCTGTGAGTGCAAATAAATTTGAAATTCTAATCTAGCTCCTGGATCTTCCTAAGAAGCCTTTCCAGAGAGTGAAATTCACTGGCCTGTGTAACTCCAAATGTCCCAGTATAAATGAAAATCTATCAATATTTATTTGGCAGCCTGTGACTTCTCTTGAAATCAGGTTCCTACATAGGGAAGCGGTTCCTTCCCCTAGAAGAGGTTGTAATCTAAGTAGTTCTTAGTTAAGTCCTCTTCCTGTTGGATAATTACCCTTCTGCTCCCATCCTCCTCTTTCTTTCGCTTCCAAGATGTCTTTATTTTCATAGCTTGGTAAAACTTCGGGTCCTCAACTTGTTGACCTCTATGTGGACATGCTGAACATCTTGTTGTGCCGGAGTAATCAAATAAGGCTGGATCATCAGCAGAAACGAGAAGATCATCAGGCTGAGTCGGATCTCTTTGTGGATGTGGAGTCTCTGATGAAAGAAGCGTCTTCAGATGACAAGGTACCAAATCCCTTGATACAGAGGCACCTGTTGATAAAATTGAATTTGATTGATTCTCTAGGGAGAAGTTTTGCTGAACAGAGAGGTGCTGTTAAGGTCTTGGAGGAGAGCTTAGGAACATAGAGCATGTGGTCCAGCAGTTGCAAAACTACTGTCTGGAGATGCGACCCAGCTACAGCACCTGCAGTCTCTCCCCCTGAGCTGGAACACAGTCATGAGAGGTCTGAAAGAGATCACCTTTGCAGAAAGAAATGTATTCCTTCAGCCCTGTGTAAAGCCTTGTTGTAAAGATTAAGTAGTTGAGGAGTGAATTTTTCCCCCTCTTTCATCTGTTCTGTGACGTTGTGGAGATTAGAATGTGTTGATGAACCCCAGAACATTCAGTTTTCCTCTGGAGATGAGCTGAGACATGTCTAGAATGTTCAGTATAACAGCATAAATCCCACAGGATAAATGTTGGGAGAAAGATGTTGATGTGCTTGTAAGTCATTAATATTTTTTATCCTCTGGCTAGCTAATAGACAATTTCATATTCTATAATTGTAATTGACAAGCTGTGGAAAATAGTCAGATTAATGAGTTTACTTTTGACCCTGCATTGTGATTATCTGTTCAGTGATACCGTTACTTCTGTTTGTTACAGACACTGGAGGATGCATTCACCTTGATTTTCAGACATCCTACACTGGAGAGCTGGTTCCTGGCCTTGGAACTGCGCTGTATTCCTCAGCCTGGTTTGAACCCTGTCACTGTGAAGCTTCTGTCAGCTCACCTCAATTCCGGGGTGCTCCAGCTGCTGAAAACAGGTGCCCCCATCCTGCAGAGCATCGCAAGGGATCACAGACACGTGTTGTCCAAGTATTTTGAAACTATCACCAAAAGTGTCCTGGAAGAACTGGAGACTGTGGGGAAGGACAGAAGCCAGGTCTTTCCCAGGAAGTCTCACCAGCTGCAGGCTGTGGAGGAGCTGCACATGTACATGACTTCAGCTCAGCTGAAGGAGATCACTTTAACCATGCTGCAACTTCCTGAGATGAGCTTGACTGCTCAGAAAACTGAGAACTCCCCTAAAAAAGAGAAACAGTTAAGCTTCTATGGACAAATTTTGGTGCAGCTCCTTACAGACAGCTATCAAAGGCATCCCCAGCAAGGAGAGCTCCTGCTATCCAGAGAACACATGAAAGCTTTGGGGATATTGATGTCAGCATCAGCCAGCAAAGATTTGGAGAAAGTTTTCCTTCAGGCTCTCCAAAGTGAGCCAGTCCTTGCTCTCACAGTTGGTGTCGAGGTGCAGGCTCACTGCCTTGCCCAGTGCTCACACACCTCCCTGGCCATTGTGGCCATGCTGATCCAGCACTCCAGGACTCACCTGCTGCAGTTTGAGCTCTGGTGTCTGAGCAGTGCCACTGGGAAGTACCTCAGGAAACACATGGAGAGCTTTCTTCCACTCGTTAATGTGTATTTGCAGTGCAGAGACCAGTATGGTTTCAGCCGACCTGCCACAGGTAAAGGCACTGTTGAGCCCTGCTTGTGATTCAGGAGGCCTAATTCCCTGTTCAGGGTCTGCTGGCCTTAAGGTCTTGGAATCTTCACACAATAGATAAGGGTGATAAAACTTAGATGTCTGACTTATAATGACTGTCTTAAAAGTACCTCTGCAGCACTAAAGGTGAAGAGCTGTTCTGAGGCTTGGCTGTTAGACTGAAGCCAGCTGTTAGACTGAACTGCTCTTACAATTACTGCTGCCCAGATTTCTCTTTGGAAGCTCTTTTTAATGCTTAGTGCATGTGAAAATCTGTCATTGTGCTTCTCTTGGTTTAGTCCAGGAGGTAAAATCTTTTTCTTGGGCACATATAGGTAGAAGTGTCTGGAGTGTGCAATGCCACAGCCAGATGGTTTTTGCAGAATCTGAGCTTTCGCTTTCACAGAGTCCAAAAATTTCTTCTAAAACAAACCTCCAGCTGTGGGCTGGCTCACAGTAATGCCTCCTAAGATGGCAGTCCAGAACTTTCCAAGCCCACAGCAGCGTTACATGTATGGACAAATGCATTAAATTCTCTACCAGCAAAACGATGAGTTAGGATTCAACTGGATAGAACAGGATCACTTTAATTTCATTTCTCTTATTGCCCAGACATGTAAATAGCAGAGGACACAGGCTGACTGGGGCTGTAGCTCTACCTACAAGGTCAAGCAGTAAGAGAAGACCTTGTCAGCACCCTGGGAAGTAGAGGGTGGGTAAAGAAGCGAGCCTTTCTGTAGCACTTCTCTGTAACAGATGAGCAGCTGCTGTAGCACCATATCCTAGAAACAGAGTCATTTGGGCCTGGATTAGAAAGTGATTTGGGATTAGTGTGGTGTTGTTTAACACCTGCAGGTGGTGGAAACTGTGCCCTCTGCTCTGCCAACAGTTGTATCAGCTGTCACACCTGTCTTGAGGAAAGCCCTGTGGAAGGAGCTCTGCACTGGGATTCAGGACACCGGAGTGTCACACGAGGCTGCTGTGAAACTGCAAATTCTTTCCAAGTTGTTGCCACCTTCAGAAAGCAAAGGGCTGCACAACCTAATGGACCAGCTTCCTGCTGCTCTGGAGAGAGCAGGGAATGAAGAGAGGTGAGCAGTGTGTGTGCACCTCCCTCAGGGCTCAGTTTGTCCTGGGAAGTTGTGGGATAGGAATGGGAGTAGTAACAGCACCCTCTCCTGAGAGGATGCGTTGCTTTGCACTTTGTCAGCAAGACATCTTTAACATATTCAAAAACAAGTGACAATAGCAATAAAGAAATCAATAACTATCTCTCTGCAGTTGGGCCTTGGCAGATGCCATATCCAGAGTGCTGGAAAACTCGGAGGAGCTGCATTCCTGGAGAAGATGTCTCTTGTCAGCCTGCATGAAGGGGTTAGTTTCCATGTACAGCAGCAATAAAGATGAAAGCAAGCAAGAAGTGGAGAGATCCATGCTGCTGAGGCTAGAGGAATTATTGGTGAGACTTCTTACCTGCTTTGCCACAGTGAGACTATATGTATATGCATGATTGGGCAGCAGGAGATTTTGTAAATATAGATTGGGCTTGATTTCCTGTTTTATGGAATCTTTAATAGCTTTTGCAGAGTTAACTTGGTCCTGATAATGCTTTATATGAAGCAGTTTTATGTTCTTGATGATGACTTTCTGGTAAGAATTCCCTTTGAAGATAGGAGTTTGAGGTATTTAGGAGTAAGAAATCAAAGGTTATCAGTGGATTTTTTTTATTTTTTTTTTTTAATTAAAAAATGGTGATAAGAGATACTTCTGCCAAGACCCACCTGCCATGCCATCTGAAGTCTGGGGCAAAAATGTGGTTGATCATAAATAGAAATCCAGACTTTGATCTTGAAGAACACTACTTGATCACTCCCTCTGTACTGTTCCCTTGGTTTGAGTACATTAAACACAGATCCCTGTGACACATAACACTGAAGGTCTCTGAGCACTGAATGTCTTTGCCCTCTCACTGGCTTTTGCTGAGACTCCCATGTAGGACCTGGCTGTCTCTGCAGGCCCTGGGGCCACCTCACAGTGTGCATCCTATCCTGACGATGTTTCCAGCCTGGCGAGGTTGGCACCTGCATTCCCAGGACTGTTGCTGTGTTCAGCTGTCAGTCTTCTCCAGACCAAGGTTTGTTGTAGTTCCCAGCTCCTCAGGGCACATCAGTTGTAAGGAACACATACACCCAGCCATCCCTTGTGCCACGTGCCAAGCTTGCTTAGCTAACCCACAAGATACCTGGTACCCAGTCTCTTGCTTTGACTTGTCAAGTTGTGATTCCTTCCGCACTTTGGGAGTTTGAGGAGTTTCGAGCCACTGAGTTTTTGGAACCTATGCCCAGTTTGCTTTTTAATTCCATACAGCCCATATGTTCCCCTGCTCCCAGACCAACAAAACACTTGCACTTTCCTTTGAATGAAAAGTTAGGGTTGTTGTATCCAAGAGCTTTTTTTCCCTCTTATCCTCTGATCATGCCATGTGAGTGTTTGGCTTGCATGTTCTTAGTGTGTCCCGTGAACAAAAATTGCTGTAGAAGCTCCATGTGCCAAATGTAAACCAGTGTTTTTACTTGCTGCACACAGTGTTTGGTTGAAGGAGCAGACCCAGATGACTGGTGCAGCCTTGTCAAGACAGGACTCAAGTAAGTGTTTCCATTTGAATTTGGTTTGCTTTTACTAAGTTCATTTTCTTTGCAAATTTCTTATTTCTTAAACAGCTTTTAATTTCAAGCAGGTTTCCTTGGGTTTGGTTGGGATCTGACTTCTCTGTGATCCTTCTCCCAAAGGTACCGTTACAGAGATGAAACATTTCTGAAGGTCCTGAACATTGCCATCCAGTTATTGTACAAGAAAGAATCCTCACTTAGTGAGAGCTTAATCAAGCTCTCCAAACTTCACATGATGGTCACACAGCACTCTCTATTTCTGTCAAACATCCTGAGATCAAGAGAAGATGATGGCATGAACATCCAGACAAGAGGTATTTTTTAGTCATCTTTTTCCCATACTAGATACAGTTAATCTTGTCTTTCTTGCATTGTATTCTCTCTATCCAGTAACACCCACCCACTCATATTTGCAGAGTTATTAACAGTGGTAACAGTTCCAGAATATTGGCATTTAAATTGTATCTGTGCTTAGATCCAAATGTTACAATAATTTTATGCTGGTTTGAAACGCTTCTGTTTTTAAAACAACTGGAAAGATGGGTCTGGGTTTTTATTTTGGTTTGGGGTTGTGTTTGTTTTTCTGGTATTTTTAACCCAGTTGAAGTCATGGATTGATTAATTTGGTTTCTGTAAGGCAGTTAGTGTAAGATCACTACTGAAGCACATAGGTCATGTGATGTTTAAACCTGTTTTAAAATAGGTTGAAAAAGGAGGTTTAAAGTTGATTTTGCAAGTTTTATCAAAAATGACAATTTAAATTATGTGCATTTCATATTGCAATCTTTCATGAGGAATACCCTTCCAAAGGAATATAAATTGGATGCTAGTTCATGTGTAGGATTGGCTTTGTATCTTCTTCACTGGCAACTGAAATCCTGCCTGACCTTGAGACACATTTAATCTACACAGACCTCAGCTTTTCTCCAGTGTAGAGGGGTTTGAGATTCAGTGATTGAAGGAACTGTGTAAGAAAAGGGGGGGAAATTCTCAGGCCAGCATGTTGCTAACAAGTTTTGTATTTATTGATGAGCAACATGTAAACGAGCTTTTGAGTTTTAAAACACCTGAAAAGAGAAAAAAAAGCTCTTGTGAAATCACTAATTTAGTGAAATTAAAAGTAAAGAATAGATTTTGCTGCTTACTGTATGTATGTGTCTTACCTTTTGAGTGTGTTTCTGTAGGTCAGCAGGATAAATTCTTTGAGACCAGCTGCAGTATTGCAGAAGCTTGGTGTCATGAGTGCATTCACTTAGGTTGGTACTTTAGGAGCTCTTTAGTTTTTACATGCGTTTTATATTCCTGCACATAGCTAAGGTCAAAGCCCAGGCCTTTTCAGAGACTAAGAGTAGAGAAATCTGGAGTCGAGTCTTGAGTGTGCTGTAGACAACCTGTTGGCTTTTGAGGAATCCAAGCACTTCTATTTTCTCCTTCTCGGTTAGTTACAGAGCAAAGGTGGATAGTTTTTGTACCCCACAGGAGAGAGTTACTGTGGCTCACAAACCACCTGCAGTGCTGAGCACTGCTGGAACACACAGTGCTGAAGCATTTTGGTATTTACTGCAGCTGGGATGCAGACTTAGAAGTTTTTCCTGTGAATTCTCAAGTCCCTGGGGAGGTTGCTGACATGTCTGCCTTTCTCTGTGCAACTCCTGAGTGCATTCCAGATGCCCTCTTGGGGAAGGAAGGAGTGGAGCTATGGCAAGATAGGCTACAGCACTCCTTTTTAACCAGAGAGCAGGTGTGTAAGCATGGAAAGCTTCTGCAGAGTAGTGTGTTCCACACTGGGGACCTCACCTGGCTGAGTGACTTGTGCATTCAGCTTGGGAATACTGTTTTAAGGTGTTCCCTTGAATGAAATGTTTCATAATCACCCTTTAGTGCATTGGGGAAGTGGGCTGTGGTGTCTCTGGAGATAGGTGCTGATGTAAAATGTCTGGTGCTGTGTGTATCCACTTGGAGTGGGTCTTGGGGTGTTAATTTGTGCCCTGTGTGACAGAGCTGCAGGGCTCAAACTGTGTTTGTTCCAGAGGCGCTGGTGGACATTCTGCTGACAGCTGTGCAGCTCAGCCCCTCTCTCTGTGGGAGCAGTCACCTCCCAGTGCTGCTGGGAGCCTATGGGGCCACACTGAGCACCGTGGGTGAGTGTCAGCCTGGCAAAGGCACTTTCTTCTGCATCTTGTTCTTGTCTCCACAGGTCACTAACTGTGCGTTCAATCTTGGGTTTTAGATCAGAAGATACTGCTGTTGCTTCAGTTGTATGAGAAGAATAATCAAAGTCTTATAAACTCCAGGTAAGCTGAACACCTTACTTTGTTGGGCAAACTACACAACAGTCTCAACAACTGGTATTTTTCCAGGGTCTTATTTTGAAATGAAGGAAACAATGAACAATGTCAAACCTAAAGGTGAATGTTGCTTTTGTAAACATTTTTACTATGGATTGCCTATTCTTAATGTAATTCTCTTACGCTGCCCAGACCTCTGTGTCTCTGTGGGTTAGATGGGGTGACTCCATTTTGGGAGTCACTCACTCTCCATCATTTGGACTCGCGATAGGGGTCTCTTCACAGATGGGAGGCTGAAACATAAGTCAGTAGTGGACTTTTCCCTTTCCTGTGCCCAAGCAGTGCACAGGAAAGTCTGTTGCCAACAGTTGTGGGTCGGTCTGCCTTGCTCCCGAGCTTTTTTCTGTCCTGGAGGTAGGAGCAGAAATACCACCAGCAGTGCAAGAGCACTGGCTCAGACAGCTGAGTTAGGTCTGGACCCCTGTCATGCAGCTGCTGTCATTCTTACCTGCACTTACAGGTTAAATCCATAAGTGCCTCTAAATGAGTACATTCTGACTTGGATGGATGGGGAAGAGCAGAGTCTCTCTCTCTCTGGGTGAATGAGATACCTTCAGACTAAATCCCTCAGACTAAATTTGAAAAGCTTTGCAATGGATGGAAAAGGTGTTGCCAGGGAAATGAGTTCTAGTTTCAAGTCCCACAGGGTAATAACTGCAAGTGAAGGCAAAACTTCAGTACTGATTCATCTCCTCTGTAATTGCTTTTGGCTCTGTTGCCTAATGCTTTTACCTTTAACAATGTTTAAGGATCTTGCTGTGGGGTCCAGCTGCTGTGGAGCATCACAAGACTTGCAAGAGTCTGGGGAAGTCCCTGTGGCAGCAGCCAAGCATGGAGGAGATTCTGTGTCTGCTGGATCGAGAGAAGATGATGAAAACGATTCTGTCGTTCCCTCAGCATCGCCGACTGCTGCCATCAGAGGTGCTTTTGGTTTAGCCTGTCCCTGGTTACCTTTCTTTGGATATGCAGAAAGAGCCTTGAGCCATTCATTTATTGCGTCCATGTAATACACTGCAGTTTGTTTCCATCAGGAGAGTAATTTCAATTTATAGGAAGGCTGGAATTAGTTCTTTAGGAGCCCTTCCCAAATTAATTGCAAGATACGGGCCACATCTTGTCAGCAGGGGTGATTGTGCATTGCAGAGGTTGTCACGTATGTGAGACCAGGATTGGACAGCCTAAGGATCCACTGGCAATGGGCTTTCCAGTCTTTCTTACACTTTGCTGACTTGCTTCTGTAGCTGTTGGTCAGGGGAGCTGGTTGTTGATATACTCTCATAGTGAAAGCTGGGTTTAAGCACAAGCATGTCTCGCCCTGCGTTGCGTCATATTTTACATGTGTAGTATCAAATGGTTTATAGTGGGGTGAGGTGGTTGTGGAAATTGAAACCAAGCTTGAAATTGGTGTTGTTTCATACAAATACTGGTTTGGATTTGGTTTCAGGGGATACAAGAGTCACTATATAAAGATGAATCAGTCAAGAGCCTTGACGACTTCTATGATCCTTGTTTTCTACTTCAGCTCTTCAGTGAACTGACCAGACCAGGTAAAATGAGTGTTTCTCTTTGGTATTTAGTGTCAGGTTGCTCTGCTGCAGGAGCTGCACCTGGAGCTCTGGTATTCCTGATCCAAGGGCTAATGCTGCAAGGAATTTGTACCTAACTTTTACGCTGAATAAAAGTGTTACTGAACTGGTTGGAGATCTGGCCTGGTACAGGCTGTGGTTATAGAGCAGGAGAACATTTTTCAGCCAACTCATTTTCCACCAGAGAGCTGGACATGAGGCCAGTGTGTTTCACAAATAGGCTGGTGCTCTGAATTATCAGCAAGTTTCTTGTCTGACATGACTCATCTTTGCACGTGCACATCCCTGCTGTGCTTCATGGACACACTGTCCATAGAGAGAGCCCTCAGAGGTCAAAGGGAGACAAGAAGCCTAAGGACTTTCCTAAGTAGCTCTCTCCCTGCATTGGTTATGGTTAAGCACATGGTTAAGCATGGTTAAGCTGTAGTTACAGCTAGATTTGGCTTTCCACAGCAATGTTAGAAGCAGTTGGCAGGCTGTTAGTGTCTGTCAGTGAAATCACACTCGCAAGTCCTTTGTTTACCCAGACCCCTGCAAGTTCAGCACCTGTTTGAATGTTCTTAGCCTGCCCTTAGCTATGGTTTGAATTGCTCTGTGTAATCCTGGTGGCAGGAAATGAGCTGTCCTTAAGTCCTCTGAGGAGAAAAGGTACCAGAACTACTTGGCATTTTGCAGTTGGAGGGATCTTAGACAATCCAGTTAATGCTGGGCCTTTGAGGTTCACAGGGATGAAAAGCATGGACAGTTGGTGTCTTTGGAGCCTAGTGTTGATAGCTGGAAAAAGGACACTCTGCCAGCACCACCCACCCCGTGGAGGGAGGGATTTGGTGTCTGTGGCAGCCCCAGCAGCACTGCAGCCAGTCAGTGGCTGCTGATGTGGGAAGCACCAAGGCTGAGGGAATGGCTGTACATCATGTTCTTGTGGAGCTGTAGAGATGGTGGCTGTCCTAAATCTGAACCTGGAGAGGAGGAAATAGCCCTCTTTGCTTCTCCACACAGAGTGAGAGTCTGTGTCCTTAGAGGGGCGTTTTTAAAGGGCCTAAGTGATTTATACATCCTGGTCCCATGGTGCTTGTAAACCATGTTGGCTGCTCTTGGAATTCTCAGTTCTTTATTTATTTGCTCTTTGTCCTGACTGCACAGTGCCATCAAAACACGTAAACATGGATTTGCACGGTGTTTAATGCTTGCTGAGGAAAAGGTCTGGGGTTGGGCAGATAGCAAGTTCTATCTATAGCTCTGATACACATCTTGTGAATCAGCTTTTCCATCATGATTCTCAAGGTCCTTTAAACAAGCTGTATGTCAGACATATAATTAAATTGGGATGTTTTTTAATAAGAGCTTGTTGTTTTATGTTAGTTGTTGAACACACTCTCCAGGTTCACTGCATGTTTTCAGTGAAGAAAGGTCTTCCAAATAAATCTTCCTGTGGACTGCTGAAGTGAGAACCTTGGATTTCATTCTGTGGCACTTCTCCACAGTGTGAATGGTTAGTGCACATCAGCAGTTCCCCAGAGCTGCAGCCTGAAGGAGAGCAGAGTGGTGGCTCTGGGACAGAAATAATCTGTGATTTTTTAAACATAACTATATATACACACACACACACACACACAATTTTGCGTGGGCAGTCATAGGGGAGGAAATTAGTGGACCAAGTATAGGTAGTTGGCAGTAAGATTGCAGTCCCTTCTTAAATAGGAATATTTGTTTCTAGAAACCTCCTCTTGACCTTCAGTGTGAATGACAAGAAAATAGATGAATATTATCGCTAAACTCACACAGCAGGTGTGAGTTCTGCTGCACCAGAAGCAGCAGGTGCTTTCTGTTTCTTTTCCCCTCACAGAGTGTGTGGTGGCATGTCACAAGTTTGTGGAAGTCAATGCCCTGGGTCTCACAGTGGCTGCCCTGAGCAGCTATGACTCCAACATGAGAGCAGCTGCGTATTTTGTCTTGGCTTCCTTCCGCTCCCATCTGGAAGGGGCTCACTTTCGAGAGAAGAGCCAGGTAAGACTCAGCTCCATTGCCAGTTTGGCAGGTGAGACCTTGTAGGTCACAGGCATGTGTGGGAGAGATAGTGCCTTGCGCATCCACCTACATGCATGTTGTGAGAGAGCTAAAAGAAGCTTTTTATCCTACCTCCCATTGTTTCTCCCTTACTGCTTTGTGTTTCCTCCTGTTACAATCAGTGGACAGAGAAAGTGGGAAATATGTTTTAGAAATTCTTGGGAATTTTGCTTGTAGGGATGGAAATCCTGGTGGAATTGATATTTGACCTGTATGGTCTATGAAATGGCCCAGAAGCTGATTTATGTATTCATGCTCCTGTTGTGGTCATTTGGGCTGTGGTTCAGGCTCCTCTCCCTGGGCTCTTGCAGTTGTTGTATCTCTTGGATGCTGTGCAGAATGGAATCGGGCAGCCAAACCTCAGGTTCACCTTCTCCCTGAGCCTCTACATCGCTCGTGTGGCACAGCAGATCCTGAAGCCAGGTACTGGAACTTCCTGTGTGTGTCACTGCTGGGTTGAAAAACAGGGCCTTGGGGAATGTTGATCTCCTCACCTGCTTTGTGCTCATGCACTCTTGACTGAGCTTTTCATTCTGGGGAAGTGAATGGGCGGGATGGCCAGCAATATAATGAACCTCAGAGCGAAGGCCTTCTGCAGTTCTCGGGCTGTTCTCCCAGCTTGGAACACTGCACAGTACAGCTTCCATTTATTCTTGTCCGTGGTTGTGGATTGGGAATGTTGTCCTCTTCCACAATGCCAGCTTTTTCTCTTCACAGAGGAGCACATGTACATAAAGGTAAACAGATTCCTTCTGTCACACCAGTATTTGGACCTGAGGAAAGTACCAGGATTTTTCCAGCTTTTCTACAGCTTTGATTTGGAGGTAAGAGTCCCATTTTAGGTATCCACTACTTCTTCAGAAATGTATAGAAAAAAGCAATAAAAATACAATGAAATCTCATTCTCCTGGAGGTGGTTAATTAGAGGCATGTTTCTTTTGTTTCATGCTGGAATTAAAAATGTTATTTTCTGTGGGGTTTTTGTTGTTTTCTTAATACTTAATGTGTTTCTTCATAATACACAATGAGTTGTGCTGTGTTTGCTCTTTGAGCACAATAAACAGAATATTCTGCCCCAACTTGCTTACATTCATCTTTGAGCTTAGATTAGTAACATTGAGTTCAACTGAAGTATTTTAGGAACAGCAACTTATAAAGTTCCTTTTTCACTGCATGTTTGGGCTGCAAACTGACTGTTCCTGGTGGATGTTAGTGATTAAATTTGATAGGAGTGGAAATTGAGAAGTCCAGAACAAGCTATGGTAAGCCCTGAGCTGGCACTCACAAGGAACCAGGCTTTTGTGCTCTTAGGAGCAGGTAATATTTGGAACTGTCTAAATGTCTGATGGTGGTATTTTTCTTTGTGGCTTCCAGTACAAAACAGAGCGTGTGTGGATCCTCAGATTTCTTGGGCAAGGGCTACGTGACAGACATTGCTATGAGCTTTATGACTACCAGAGGATTTTCCAGATCATTCTTTCCTTTTTCAACAGTCCTTTGTGTGATGAGGGCTCCCAGGTAAGAATTTAAAAAGAAAGCACAAAAAAAAAGCCCAAACCACAGATGTTTGCACAGCTTTGAGATCTCAAATACAAAGCAGAAAGGAGCAGCTGACTCTGCCTTTGCCCTCTTGAAAATCTGTTCCTTGTTGTGTATGTGTGGAGAGGGAAATAATTGCTTCTGTCTAAACCAGTCACATCCTAATCCCCTGAAACTGGACCAGGTTCCTGCCATCATGGAGCCTCATGTGGGTACTGTGGTTTTGCTCCTACAGTCAGGGTCTTTTCTTTTTTGGAGGGTCTCTATTCCCCAAGCAGCACATTTGTTACCTGAGCGGTGCTTCAGCAGGAGGGAAACTCACGTGCCAGGAGCTCTCAGGTTTGTGAGCATCAACCCCTGAGTATTTCAGGTATCAAAACCTTGGACAGAAAGATAAAATTGTCCTGCTACCTGAAGACTTCTTATAAGAGTAGCACCTATGGTATGAAGCTTTGAACAGAGAATGTCTTTCCTTTCCTGGAGCTGTTGAGAACAGATGGTGTGCATTTTAACTTGAAGTTGATCAGATACCAGTCAAGTTGCTAATTCTGTGTTAGATAATTAGATCCTGACTGTAAAAGAACAAGTTCTGTTTTCCGTTTCAGAGTCGTATTCTGGAGATATTGCAAAGTGCTGCTCGTGTCACCAGAGCTGCCTATGAGCTGATACAGGATCACAGCCTCCTCACGTGGGTCCTGCACAGCTTAGAGAAAAGGTAACCAGAGAAGTACAGGAGAAATGGGAACAATTTTACTGTCCATAGTAGAATAATTGTGTGGCTGAGTATGAAAGCAAGGGTGACAGACAGGGGGGCACCAAGAGCTGTACTGGCAGAACTTGCTGAACTCTGAGGGGTCCCTCGTGGTTTTGAAAACAGAATCAACCTTTCAGGATGTGGTAGGAAGGATTTAGAAAACATTTCCTTGAAAAACTGAGAAAGCAAAATGGTACCTTGGTGTCTTTACCTTTTAAATTTCAAGCCCCCTCAGTTCACATCCTGTCACAGGACCTGCTGCACAGGAAGTGGCACAGTAATGGATCTGAGCTGTCTGGAACAGACTGCCTCCTCCCCTTGCCTCTCCCTCACATGTTAAGCACATACACAGAAAATCTCTTCTGCATAGAGTGCCCTGACAGGTTCAGGCAAGTGCACCAGAAGTGCCCTAAAATAATGGTCCCCTGTGGATGAGCTGCTGGTGAGAATCTGCCTTCCAAATGTGGATTTCTTCTTTTTGTTTGTTTGTTTGGTTTGATTTTTGTTTTGTTTGTTTATTTTGTTTTGTTTTTCAGGTTTCTGGAAAGCAAGGTGATAAACAGAATTATTTCTTTACTCCATACTCTGTGGCTAACAAATTTAGGAGACAAGAGAGAAAACAAGAATCAGTCCCAGAACAGGAAACTTCTTCCTATTCAGTTTGTAAATGAATTTCTGTATGTTTTGGTCACATTAATCAAACATATTAGGTAAGTCCTTTGTTTTATTTTTTGCTTTAGTGGGTTTGCATTTCATCCTCTGTCCAGTTTGAACTTTATTAAGACCAGGAGGACTTTTTTATCTCTGGCAGATAAATGCCTTTTTTCACCTTCAGTTTGTGTGTTGTGTAGTGAATTTGGATGAGATTTCTTTGACAGGAGTATTTAGGTGTTTGAATACATGGGGAATAAAGTAAAATTTGATGTACTGTTGCTGTCAAGTCCTTAATTCCTGGCTGTTCTGAAAGTAAGGATTAAAACCTGCACTTATTAATTAGTGTGCAGGAAAATACATGGCACTTGTGTTTTCTTTTGACAGGACTAATGTTGATCTGGCCAAGCTGACTGAGTTCTTCAGTACCCTCAGCTCCGTGCTGGAATACCGTGCTGTTGTTGTTGAGGCTTTTAGGGAGATGGGGCGTTTCACAGTCAACGACAGCATCCTCTCCAGCAGGGAGCTGCTGCTGCTACTGCACAAGTGGAGCCTTTTCAGCAAAGACCTGCAGCTACAGGAGGATCTGCAGGCCCTGGCTCAGAAGTACCAAAACAAAGAATTGCTCAGTAAGTGCTAAAATACTTCAAGGAAAGCATCTTTTGTGGCAACTGTTACAGACTAACAGTACAAGTGAGGCAAACTTCTCTGGAGACAGTACTAATGCCTTCTGTCAGACTGGTACAGCTTCAGGGAGGAGGAAAGGAAATGGAAAGGTGTTTTTCAGATCTTCCTTGCCTAATCCGAAAGTGATTTCTAACTTTTCTAACATTAACAGTTTGGAAGCTTTGGATAAACACAGTTTAAAAAGGGAAAGAGCTTTAAAATGAAACTTAGTTGCAAAGCTCATATCAGGCTTTGAAAAATGGTATTCTTTAATGAAACTGTAAAAGAAAAAGTGCTGGAGGCTTGTGCTCAAAGGTTTGAATCATTCTGAGTGTGGATGGGGGTCTGAAGCAATGTGTAAGTAAAAAAAAAAAATAAATAAAGCAAGTGAAAATTAAATAGTTGATTTTTCTTGTCATCAGTTTTGAAGAAAGGAAAAGATCAGGACTTGGGGAACTTTTCTAATGTTTTTCTCACCCTTTCAAACTCCTCAGAAAGACATGAGGAGAGTTTTTGGAACTTACTGTCTTGTGTGGGTTGTGTGCTCCAGGCTCCAGGAGCTTCTCCCATCTCCAGGCTGGGTGATCCAGTTTGGAATAGGGTTCCAGCCTGGAGTGCCTGGGAGCTCCAGGAGCCCCTCGGAACAGGGCAGGCTCTGGGAGGCTGCCAAAGGAGGCTGGTGCTTGCAATTGTAACAACTGAATCAAGGCAGGAGAGCACCTTACTTGCACAGTTTTGTAACAGGAGAATCCTTTGGGGTATCTGACCTTTGTCTTGGTGGTGGTTTTCTTCTTACAGAAAATATTAGAGACAAGAACAAACCTCAAACCTCATCTCATGTGTATCGTCACACTGGGAAAAAGAACGAGGTGGAAGATGACAATGCTGCAGATGTGGAAGTGTCTGAGCTGGAGAAATGCAGAGAACATCTGAATTCCATACTTGCCCATTGGGACCCTGTTTTCCTGGCACCACCCTCCACACAAGAAGGGGAGACCCTCAGACCCGGTGAACCTGAGGCTGAGGCGGTGGCTGTCACCTGTGCATCCACTCATGTTGTCACAAAGTGGCTGCTGAGGTCCCTGGCTGGGCAGAGCCTCCTCAGGGAGCAGGACGTGTCACCAGCGTTGAGGTGGCTGCGGAACCATGTCCTACCGCACTTGGCAGCCACGCAGGAGATGCTCAGGGATGAGACAGCAAGGAACAACCTCTTCAAGCTTTACAGCAGGCTCTGCCAGGCCAGCAGCACCTCAGCTGGGCTCTCCAGGGAGCTCGGGGTGCTCAGCTCCATCATGCTCCAGCTCATGGAGGAACAGGGCCTGTCCAGCACCTTCCACAAGCTTGTGAAATCCCTGTGCCTGTCAGCAACGACAGAAGAGGATGCGGACAAGACAGGTGGCTTGTCTCGTTCTTGTCACTCGTGTTACGAGGCAGTGGTGGGAGGAAGTAGGAAATTCCAGGACTTCTTGAATCCATTTAACTAGTTTTTCCATATCCGTCCAGGCTCATGGCTTCCCAAAACAGAAGCTGTGTCTTTGGTGGGATGTGGGCAGGGGTGGGCAGCACAGAGCGTGGTCACACTGAGGTTTTCTGACACTACAACACTCACACTCCCTCTAAGAAACTTCCCTTTCAAGGGCTAAAATGGAACAAAAGGTATAAAAAAATATAATTCCAAGAGGGAGAATAGTCTGCAAAAAACAAGTCCACATGGGCCTGGCTGCTAACCCCTATTGCTGGTCAAGGATAGCATCTGGCAGATCAGAATTCCAACTGATTTCCAGATATAACAGGAAACTGGTTTGTTCCTTCTTGTGAGTAGGATCACTGGCTTTGTATGGGCAAAGGCACTCCAGATTTTCCATCTAGGAAAAGAGCTGGGGAACTATTTTAAAACATAGTCCTGGAGGTAAACAGCTTGGCTTGGTATTGCTGTGTGGAAATAGAGGAATATCTGTTCTGATTTTTCTCTCATCTTTCTTCCACAGCTGTTTCTGTATTCCTGACTTCCATTTACATTGGGGACATGTGGCTTGGAGCACAGGAGCCGGATATGTTACTTACCCATGTCAGATTGGTCTGCACTAATGCAGGTTATGAATTACAGGATGACTTGGGAATTCAGAAACAAGGAGAGGAAACTATTATGTCTCTTTGCAAAAAAATTTGGCTACATCAGGGCATTAATTTGGGGAACTAACACTTTAACATTCTGCATTCTGCCATCATCACTGTGAGCCATGAAAGCCTCCTGAGCTGTTCTCATACAGACTTAACTTGTTCGGTCATAAAAACCAGTATTTTATTACTGCGTGCAAACTCAGGAGGAAGATTTTATTCGACATCTCTCAGTGGGACATTAAAGCCCCAGTTCCCTTTTCTTGAACAATCTGAAACACAGTATTATTTCTGTTGTTTTCATTACAGGCATTTTTAACTTTTTGAAGAACCAGAAAGTCTGTATGTGCATGTGTGTGTCATTAGTACCCATCCTCACGCCAATACAGGATAGGAAAAAAAGGGTGCAGAGCTTCCTCCAGTGGGGTGTAAGTGCAAATAACAAGAGGTTTGGTCATGATGATTTACTGTTTCCTGAAGAGCCTGGTTGCATTCATCATACCACAACCAGTATGAATAGGAGCCTGAACTTGGAAATCATGATGGTCTTCTTGGGTTTAGTTTAAAAAGCTTTAGTGGCTTTTAAAGACATTTATATCACCTGGTTTATTTTTATTACCCTTATTTTTCTAATGCAAAAATAATAAAAGCACCCTGATCCGTCACTGCTGCCACAGTGTGCGACAAAGGCCCATCTTCCCTCCACTTGGAACAGGTGAGAGATGGGAATAAACCCCAAAAGATTTTCTGCTCATTGATTATAGGTGAGTTTTCTTGGGAATTCCCTGTGAAATCTGATACATTGTTCTCGAATGTGGCCAAGAGGGTAGGTGAACATGCAGTGCCAGAAGGAGAGCTTTTGACATGTAAATCAGAATTTTTTCAGTGGACTCACAACTGCATGCTGTGCCCAGATCCCTTGTCCAAATACTGTACAGGGGAAAACCAGAACTGTACATTCCTTGTGATATGTATTGAATTTTTGGGGGGTTAAATAAAAATGAGATTAAAATGAGGGAATTGCTACTACATATAAATATTCTTGGCCTAAAGGAGTCATCGGCTCTGTACCAAGACTGGAGTTAAAAATTCTATTTCTTTAAAAACCCGCAAGCCCTTTAGCGGCTCCATTTTCTGTCAAGCAGAATTCCTAGGGGCTGACATCAGGGAATCTGTGAGCCGAATCCGGCTCAGCCGCATGTAGCCTAGCTGAGCTCAGTGCAGCCGAGCTCGGCCGAAGCGAGCCGAGCTGTCCCGAAGAGTGGCGACATCTGCCGGTAATAGCCGCTATTAGCCGAACAACCGATAATGGTCGAGGTCTACCGATAATTGCGGAGGTTACTCGAACTGACGATGATAGCCGAATGCATCCGATGATTGACGAGTTTAGCCGAAGAGCCGAAACTGCCCGAGATTTACCGAACCCAGTCTTGTTTAGCCGAGTTTGTTTAAATACATCCGAACGTAGCTGGGTTCAGACGAAACGAGCCGCGTTCAACCGAACCGAGCTGAGCTCAGCCGAACCAAGGCCAACCTTACGACGCCGGCCGAACCGAAGTGAGATCAACCGAATGCCTCGAGTTTGGCCGAACCGCAAACCTTATGAGCTCGGCCGAATCTAACCGAGTTCTGCCGAACCCAGCCTCCGGCTCTCGTGGCCGTTAATTAGCGCGAGTGCTGTCGCTGCCTAATGAACTCCTGCCCGCCCCCGCTCTCCCGTTCCTGTCCGTGCGGTGGCCGGGCCGCCCGTGGGACGCGGCAGCAGGAAAACCCCGAGCTGGGCGCCTTTAACGTGAGGCGGCCCCGCTTTCCCTCGCGGCGCCTCGGCCCGGCCCGCGCCGCCCTCAGGGAGCCGAGCCGAGCCGAGCCGAGCTCCGGGGAGCGCAGAGGGCGGCTCCGAGCTCCCCCGAACCGAGCCGAGGTCCGGGTAATGCAGTGGGCAGTTCCAAGTTCGGCCGAACCGAGCCGTGTTTAGCCGAGCCCAGCCACGCTCAGCCGAACTGAAATTCTGCTGAACTATTTCCCGATGTGTTAAGTGACAAAGACTCTGCTGAATTCCAGCACACGGGCAAGAACAGCAGCAAAAGCTCCAAGTGAGGTTAATTTACCCCTTGGAAGGGACCAACATCACAAAAGGCAAGGACACGGACAGTAGGTAGGTAATATTATTTATTGTTTTCTTCCACCGCTCCTTGGGGGCTTGCTTTAAAAAAACATTACTGACACCTTGGATGTGTCCCACAGCATTCCCAAACTTCAAACCTCTGGGATTGAACAGTGATTCCAAAACATTCCGGTGGCAAGCGCTCCGTCCCGGGAGCTGCTCTGGGTGCTCTCGTGCCCATTAATTAGCGCGAGTGCTGTCACTGCCTAATGAACTCCTGCCCGACCCCGCTCTCCCGTTCGCAGCCGTGCTGAAAGGAATGAGAAGGAGATGTCTTTACAAAGAAACTGTGGGCCTGCTGGTAGATAAACTCAGATACCGACACTTGAAAGAAGTAATCAATGGAACCATAAATTCCAGAGGAATTCCGTTGCTCACCCAAGGCCGTGCTAAATTCCTGGACTTAGAGAAAAAGAACAGAGACACAAAGAAAAACAAGGGGCTGGAGGGAATGCACATTGAAAGGGGGTCTGTATTAGGAGATTCGGGAAGTTTGTACCTCTCAAGTACCTCAGCCAGTGGGGAAGAGAGAGGGAAATGCAGTCGGGAAATGAGGATAAAAAGCAGACTGCGTCCTCCCAGCAACCTGAGAGACCCATAGGAAATGCCCATGGCCTCTCCCTTTATTCGAATAAAGTTATAGTACTCCCCAGTTTCCTTTTTGGACATAAACCTCTGGTGTTCGTGGATCAATTTTCCTGTCCGTGCGGTGGCAGGAAAACCCCGAGCTGGGCGCCTTTAACGTGAGGCGGCCTCGCTTTCCCGCGCGGCGCCTCGGCCCTGCCCGCGCCGCCCTCAGGGAGCCGAGCCGAGCTCCGGGGAGCGCAGAGGGCGGCTCCGAGCTCTCCCGAACCGAGCCGAGCCGAGTAATTAAAAAGCAGAAACAAGCTCCCAGAGTCTCAGCAGGTGGCCCAACACAGGTAGGCAGGGTTGGCATTTCCTTTGCTATTCTGCAGGTGTATTCAAGATATCTTTCCTCTGTGACAGGAGCAAGACAAAAAAAAAAAACAACATCTCACCAAACGGGATGTTTTCTTTCCAGTCTGTCACCTAGCTGAATACCACCACCTAGCTATCCATATTTTAAAATCAGCTGGAGAACTTGCATCCCCAACACCTGGGGACTGTCTGAGGAGAACTCTGGCCAGCTCTGTTAATTGTTAAGCACCCCTGGAACATCAGAGAGGTTGGAGGAGGCTGGAAGAATTCCAGTGTCCCAATACCCAAAGAGACTGACCTGGTCAAGCCAGATCACTCTTAGGCAGTGCTGCGACTGGCATTGGCACAGGCAGAATCACAGAACTTACGCTAAGATACAACTGAAAAAGTCTTTCTAAGGACAGGGAAGCTAATTTCAGACTGTGTTTGGACAAAAGTGCAGTGGCAATATCTGATGTCATTTTTGAGGGAAGTGTGATTTGAAGGGTAAAGGCAGCTGTACATCTGTGATTTAGTGTGAGGGTGGTCATGCACCACATCCAAATACTGAATGGAGTTTCTTAGTGCAAGAGATCTGCCTGGAGCCAGCAGGGAGCCCTGGAGCCCTGGATTGAGCCTCTCCAAGAGCAAGAAACATGGATGAGGGATGAAACACACAGATCTTCCAACACCCTGGGCATCCAGCTTGGGTTTCTCTCCAACATTACACCATCTGGTAGGAAAGTGATAGCTAGAAGATTTCACAGCCTCCAGTGAAATGCATGGGAGACCTGGAAGGAGCGCACCCTGTCCTCTTTCCACTGCATGAATTTCCAGCCTTGGCCAGGAACTATCTCCAGCCACTAACCTTTATTTTTCTGTGTCATTTTGGATGTTAATACAGATAATTGAAGCGAATGTTAATGCTCTGCGTCCCAGCAGTGTGATCATCAGCTGCCTTGGCAGGCAAATGGGTTTGAATTCCTTGGTCCCATGCTCCAGACCTTTTGTCTTGTTTCTGTGGGATAGGGCAGTGCTGACAAAAGGGACTGGGACACAGACACCTCACAGCGGGGCTTGTACAGGCATCAGCCTTCCCCCCTTTTCTGAACTCACCCATCAAAATTGGCACCAAATCATTCGGTATTGCAGAGAAGTGTGTGGTGCAACCAGATCATGGATTCAGGTCCAGGACCTCTCAGTATCTAAGGATTAAGCTGTGGCATGAGTAAACAGAGCTGTTGCATATGCCTTTTAGAAGACACTTGTTTCTGTGCAGATGTGCAGGTAAGAACAAGGCACTCTGCTGCGGAGTGCAGTGTGCCCTTGCCAAGAGAGTTAACCCTTGCTGTTTCACAGTGGGGGAAGATATGGGTGTCATGCAGAGCCAAAATTGCATCAACAATGCATGAGCAGAGGTAGAGGGGAGATTCTGCTCCTCTCCCCTGCTCAGGCAAGAGCCCACCTGCAAAGCTGCCCTAGGCCCTGGGGTCCAGCACAAGAAATATGTGGAGCTGTTGGAACAAGCCCAGAGGCAGCCAAGGCCGTGGAGATGCTCTGAAGGATAGAGCTCCTCTGCTCTGGAGCCAGACTGGGAGAGCTGGGGGTGCTCACCTGGAGAGGAGACGGCTCCAGGGAGAGCTCAGAGCCCCTTGCAGGGCCTGAAGGGGCTCCACAAGAGCTGTCCCCAGTCAAGGGGGACAAGGCATGGAGGGACAGGACATGGCTTCCCACTGCCAGAGGGCAGGGTTGGATGGGATATTGGGGAGGAATTCTTGGCTATGAGGGTGGAGAGGCCCTGGCACAGGTTGCCCAGAGAAGCTGCCACCTCTCACCAGGACACAGCCGAGCTCAGAGAGCACACAATGTCCTGCATGTCCCTGGGCTTGGCAGAGATGGATCTGGAGCACAGAAATGACGAAGGTAAAAGTTCTCCAGCCTTGATGTGAGCATGCATTTGTTGGGTGGGTGTGTCGGGATTATCACAAGAAAAGAGACATGAGGTTTCCATACAGATACTGGACGATTGTCATGCCAAGGGCAGTGGGCGGGTGACAGAGCAGAGAGGATGACAGGGCAGGGGGGTGGAAATTTACACCATTGGCTTCTTTCTGGCACTTCACTGGGTTTCGGTGCTGGAACTGGGAGAATTGGACTTGAAGTGGGGCTTAAAAAACAAACAGAACTCAACCAAAAAGGACAAGTTTTGTGTGTGACTGGGTTTAATAGTTTCTTCAGTCCTAAAATGGTTTTCTTACAGTATGTTTCACGCCTAGAAAAATTATAAGATCGGATGGTTTCAAAGCCTAAACAAATCTAATCAAATGCTGGTTTTAATTGATGATTTCTGGGCACTTCAGAAAAATTGAAATACATGAGGGATAAATATGTGTATTTTTCACCCAAGTGTTTTGCTTGGTAACATGATGTAAAAGTGAAAAACTTTAAAAATCAATACTTAGTTTAAGTCTTCCAAACACTCTGAAATTTTCATGTACACCTACTTCTCCTGACACTTTTTTAGGAACAGGAAATTTTTGGTGACATGCCTCTGCTACCCTGCAATTTCATATCCATTTCCACATCTGTTGTGTTGTTACTCCACCTCCTGCTTTGTGGTTTATTTGAGTAAACTGCGTGGTGGTTTTTTTATTGTTTTTGTTACCTCGTGTGAGCATGCCAGAGGCCCTAGGGTGCCAATAAATGAGAATATTAGTTGGTCAAGAGACACTCCAACTAAATAGTGACAGAGCAAGTATCGCTTCTGTGCAGTGATAAACATTGTGTTTCTAAACACTGGATCACTTGAGGCAGTGAATATTTCTTGCAGGTTATTTTTTTCACACCAGTATCTAACTTCCTTTTGCTCTGGTTATACTTACTTTGCTGGCGTTGATCCAGAGCAGGACATACACAGTAAAATAAGGAAAAGAAACGTCACAAATGCAGCAAGGCCGACCCAAAAGGCAATGACGATGGAGTCTGTGGACACAGCATGGTAATTCTGTCACATGCATTTTCCATGGCAAAAATAAAACACAGCAAAAAGATTTATCTCTAGTAAAGGTGTGCCATTTGATTCAGTTTCTTCTTTTAGAAAGAGGAATCTAAGTGCCAATTTGTAAAAGTTCTTGGGAGCCTCCTAAGAGTGTATGGCAACAGGAATGAGGGAGGTGTTGGGAAAAGCCTCCAGAGTGTGTTCTGGTGACTAGAACTATGCAGATATTTGACTGTGGTTCCTTTCACACTACCACGGTGCAGGAAGCTTGAGTGGTTGCTGCCCAATCCTGCAGGATCTTTATGGAGAGGCCCTCAGGAATGGAATTCCAGCCTTGAAAGCATTCTATACCAAGAGAAATAGCAAGGGAAGTTTATTGCAAAGTGTCCCATGACCCTCCCAGCACATCAGTGCAGTGACAAGATTGTGCCCCTTGTCCTATTCAGCTGCAGTGCTCCTGCAACCACCATAAAATAGTGCAAGATGTTGCCTGCTTTGCCAAGAGAAAATGGTTTATTTAAGGAACAAGAGGCTTCCCAGTGCCAAAGTGTTTTCACAGTTGGTTTAGTGGGAGGGTGAGGTGGCTGGGAGAGCAAAGGGAGCTGCTCTTTCATGTAGGCTACAGTTCTGTGCCAATTATTGTCTGAGCCTTGGGCTTACTGAGGGAGGGGATGAATCTGCTCCCGCCCCCACACTACATCTGGCCACTCTTTCAAAAATGCTCCTTCCTGGATCACTCTGGTGGCCTTGGGAAGTTTGGGTGCTCTGCCCTGGATTCACAGCCGGTGACTGGCTTTAGAGGAGGTGGAAAAAGAAGGGTCACTGACTCCAGAGACAAATATTGACCAAGATAAAATAAATCTTCCCTCTGAAAGTACAGAAAACATTGTGTTCTTTGAAATGGGTCCAGTATGTTTGACTGTTTCCCCTGTGAAAAAGTTCAGTATGTGTTGGCATCAAAGCCACAAGGAGGGAATTAATTAAGGGAATTAATAATTAAGGGAATTAGCCCAGCTCCTTTTCAACCCAAAACTGGAGCTTGCCCAGCTGTACCCTTATCAGAAACCTGAGTTTTGGCTGGGCTACTGAGAAATATCAGTGGGGAGGGGCAGCTTATTTTATTCTTCCTTTGCCCAGGGACGTCATTTGGAAAAGCCCAAAGTTTTGAAGTGTTCTACACCATTGGGACAGAAATTAAGAGTTTGCGTTTATAGAATTCCCTATCAGAGCTATTTTGGCTTCATCTTTTAGAAACAGTTTTAATACATTTCATGGAATTCACTGAAGCCAAATAAATTGGCTCCAGGGCTCAGGTAGAGCTTGAAACAAAATTTCCTGGGTTTAAATTCTGCAATTAGTATTTTTTTTTTTTTTTAACTGGAATAACATATTTTTCTATTTTACCAATCTATAAAAAGCTTTCCTAGTGCTAAATTTTACCATCACCTTTTGTGCGTGTTTTTCAATTGCCTATTTTTGTTTTTAAATAGCCTATTAGTTCACGGGCCAATTAAGATTTTTCATTATTTTTGTACAAAATGGAGAGAGATGCACAACATTACAAATAGAAAGCAAGACCATGACTTTTTATCTGGGTTTAGATTCATTTTCATACAACAAATTCAATCTCACAAAGTTTCAGAGACCAGCCACCTAACAGAAGAAAAGAAGTGCAGAGATTCAGGTCTCTGTTTCACATTAAAAAAAATAAAAAAAAAAAACTAGCAGGGTAAAAAACTGAATTAGGGAGCTGCAATCCCATCACAGGGTTATGGCAACTGTTTTGATTCCCTTGGGCTGTCCCAGCAATGGCCCTGAGCACACAAAGCAAATAATCCCAGCAGCGGCTTCTTGAGATGTAAGAATATAAATATTACGCAAAGACAGGAAAACCTGCAGAGTACATTGATTGCTTGACTGGTGCTTTTAGTCAAAACAAGAAAAAAAACTAACCACCTGTGCTATTGTTTCCCTTGGTGTTTTCATTAGAACTTGTAACCCACTGTTCTCCCCCTGATATTTGAAGAAGAATAATAGTACCAAGAGGATGCAGTCTCTATTCCTCCTGGGCTGCTGACATGGAAAAATGTCTATTTTCATCTCCTTAGAATATAAAAGCGCTTCAAAGGTGGCAGACTTCTCTACTTCTTTAGGGGGAGAGAACAAGTGAGACAAAAAAGTCAACACAAGATCAGTTTGCCCTGCTTTTTAATGGAAATAAGGCTGGTGAGATCACTCATAAGCACACATGGGATAATTTCCTCTGAAAAACTCAACAAATTTAAATTAAATTTAACAGAGGGTGAACATCTTGTCTCATAAGCACAGTTTCTTCAAATTTCAAGAAAACAGGCAGCTGAAGAAAAAGAAATGCCTATCAACTGCCACGGAAGGAAGTGCTATAACACAAATGCCACCTCTGTTATGCACCAGGTGATCCAAATGGCAGGAAGATCTTATTCAGGAGAAAACAGGGGAAAAGTTTCTTCCTGATTTTTGGGGTTTGCTATGCCAGCCACGTGCCAGGGACTTACATCTAGCTTAGCTATGCAGTTTGTGGTTTCCCTGGTGGAATTTGGGTGTAATAATCTGCCCTAACTTTAAGAGAATCAGAGGAGCAGCTCATAACTCGCCTGGTCCCAGCAGCACCAAATGTTGCTCTACAGCATTAGAGAGCAAGAGTTTCTGTATGGAAGGATGTGGATATTCACACCACTTTCTTTAAGGTGTGGTGCTCTAACATCGGAGGCAATAAACCCTCATCTGATGCAAATGCACAGAGAAGCTTTTCTAGAGGTGGTGCAGAGTAAGTTTCTGCTCCTTTTTCCTACTGCTGTCCAAGCAAGTGAAGGACAAACAGCTCCTAACACAGGCTAATTCAACCTTCACCATCAGAAAGGCAGTTTCTTGCATTGTTAGTGAGAGAGACATGAAGATATTCTGAAAGGCCGTCCCATTTTCCTGGAATATATAATAATTGCACTGTAATAACCTTGGGGAAAACAGGTTTAGTCTCTGAAACCACATCTGAACAGTTGCAGCCATCTTCAGTAAACTAAACAGCAATGAGTAAAGCCCATAACTTTGTTACTTAACAGAAGATGCAACCACAGGCAGAGGCTTGACAGAAATCAAGGGAAAGCACCACCTGCAGCAGGTACACCTCCAACACACCCTACCTGCTCTCTCTTGGTCTTTGTCAGTCTATCCACCACCCTCGGTTAATCCACCATGACTTAGCTTGTCATTTTATCCTAGCAAAACTTAACCAGGGCAGTTACATTAGAAGAACCAAAATTATTTGCCACTATAAGCAGCCATAAAAAGACATTGCGCAAAGCCAGGTGTGAAATGGAACGAGCTATTGCAAGGTGAGTTGGGTGAATGCTACTTCATATTCTTTGAAAATAAACTGCAGAATAATTTTCCACAGCAGCAAAGAATTTTCACAAGAATGGATATTATTACTTTATTAGTTCAGCAGCACTAAATCAAAGGAGGAATGGTCAAAGAATATGTTTGTAGCTTATTGTTCCTGGCTAGTGGAAACATACATTTCCTTTACAAAAAATCTGAATGTTTACCAGTTGCAATGTCAGCCTTGTCCCAAGATGAAAACAGTATTTTTATGAAAACCTCTGCTCTTTCAGTGAACTTTGGTGGCAGTAATACACAGGTAACTAGCACCCCACACTACAGATTTACAAGCCATCAAATTTCCCCTTAGCAAATGACCCCCAAAAAATCTGTCCTTGTAAACAAGAATTAGTGTCAGCAGTCTTAAAGCTTCAAATACTTTAAGATAAAGCCCGGAGTCAGACACCCATTCACCCAAACCATGCACTGGCATGGACTCTATTGCAAGGAAACAGAACCAGGTCAGTGACGCAAACTATGCAACAATTTCCCTGTGCTAGATAGATTAGCAGCTACTCCTCCACAGTACTTACATTTATTAACCTTCAACTTGCTTCCGTCTACTGGAATTGGATCTATGTAATCCCAGTAATATTCGTAAGACCAGAAATACTCAGAGGAGTTTGTTCTGTTAGCCATGTCAGTGGTGCCTTTTAAGCCAGCTCAGAACTCCGACCCACTGCTTTGCTTCACTGTACTTCAGTGCCCTCAGAAAGAATTGCACAACTGATGCCTGTGCCAATCACTCTGGGGTCCTGCAGCTCAAGGACTGCCTCGGGACTGAAAAAAGATAGTGGCAATGAGCATTAATGTGTGGCAGAGATGTAAGAGCAGCCCTGAAAATGCAGTCCTCACTTCTTTCCAAACACTCATGTTATTCCTCAGGGTGTTTTCAAGTGAGATGGGTGTCCCATAACCTAGGGACACGGTGGACAAGTGCCAGCTGGGTCACAAACCTTTCTCTCGGAGCAGCGCACTATTCCTGAGAGCTCCTGAGCACAGCTGGGCTGAGAAACATTCCTGAATGTATCTGGATGGAAAAGGCTGGGGTCTGGAGGGGCCGCACCAGGAGTGGCTGAGGGCACTTGACATATTCAGCCTGGAGGAGACTGAGGGAAGAGCTCACGGGCGGCTGCAGCTTCTCCCGAGAGGCAGCTCCGGTCTCTACTCCCTGGGACAGGGACAGCACCCAGGGAAGGGCTGGAGCTCTGCCAGGGGGTGTTTATGTCGGAGGTCAAGGAAAAGTTCTTCCCCCAGAGGGTGCTGGCACTGCCCAGGCTCCCCAGGGAATGGGCACGGCCCCGAGGCTGCCAGAGCTCCAGGAGCCTTTGGACAGCGCTGCCAGGGATGCCCAGGGTGAGGTTGTTGGGGGGTCTGGGCAGAGACAGGGGCTGTCCTGGACTCTCTGAATTAGGCGTGACCTGATAAAACGCTTCGTATGAAAAGGATGTACTGGAATAACCATATCCTTTGCTTCGATTCCATGACCTTACAAGCTCGAAACGCCCACCGGGCGGTGAGGGGGCACCTCATAGGCGGGGCGGGCGGGCAGTTCCGGGGCGCTCCCGGGACGGTTCCCGGCGTCACTGCCGCTTCCTCGGCGGGCGATTCGAAGGCGATGTCGGAGGCCGCTGCCGGTCCCTCGTCGGGCAGGCGAGACACGATGGAGCTGTGCCCGGAGCTGAAGAACTCGCTGTCGCTGCTGGAGCCGGGCGGCGGCCGGCCCGAGCAGCAGCAGCGAGAGCGGCGGGCGGGCGCGGCCTTCATGCCCATGGTGTTCATGTGCTCCGGCTGCAGGCGGCCTGTGGGCGACACCTCGAGCTGGGTTGTCAATGACGAGGAGAGCGGCTGCATCCTGCTGCGCAGTGAGTGCCAGCCCTGCTACCCCGGCGCGTCCCCGCGGTCACTGCCGCCATCCCTCCCTCCTTCCCTCCCGCTGCAGGTGCGGCCGGCAGCGTGGCCGTGGACCCGGGGCGGAAGGTCTCCAAGCTCCCCGGCGAGAGTGGATGGTGAGCGCCGGTGCTGGCTGGGCGCAGTCCCGGGGGAGTTGGGGAAAGGCGCTGAGGATAAGGCCGGTGAAGGGCCCGGAGTACTCGTGTGCCCCCGAGAGCGCCTGGAACAGTTCTTTGGGGTGGTCTATGCAAGCGGCTTACAGCCTAAGGGAGAGGGATTTCTCACAAGGACATGTGATGGACGAGGGGAATGGCCTTAGGATGAAGGAAGGAGGGTTGAGGTGAAATATCAGGAAGAAATCCTTCCCTGTGAGGGTGCAGAGGCCCTGGCACAGGTTGCCCAGAGAATCTGTGGCCGCCCGTGGATCTCTGGAAGTGTCCAAGGCTGGGTTGAACAGGGTTTGGAGCAGCCTGGGACAGTGGGAGGTGTTCCTGCCCATGGCAGAGGGTGGAATGGGATGAGCTTTAAGGTCCCTTCCCCAGTTTAGTGATTCTGATGCTCTTGCTGAGGTCAGTCAGCCTGAGGGGCTGTTGCAAACTCAGGCTGAAAGATGAGTACTCATAATTCACACTGCGCAAAGCAAGAAGGTATGCTTAAAAAAATTCTAATGCATGATTATTTTTAGAAAATGGATGGAGAAAGGTGCTTCCTTTTATTTTCTTCTGAAGAAATGTTATTTCTTACTTACAGCGTGGTAGAAACCTTATTCTGCTCTGGCTGCTCAAGAACACTTGGCAGAATCTACAGGTGCACCCCAAGGCATCTCGACTACAAGAGAGATTTGTTCTGTTTCAGTATTGACTCTATTGAAAGGTAAATGCAGAATATTTATGAGTCAGTCTGCCAGCTCCACTTCACCCACCAGGCATCGCACTCAGGCTGCTCCTGTTATATCTCTGGCAAGTCTAGAGGTAGTTTTTTTCCTCTGCTCTGTCCCAGAGTGGTTTTCTGTTCTGCTGCTGTTGTTATCATAGTGCTCAGTTGTGAAGAAAATCACCTGTGTAAGGAAAATCCTAGGAAAAAAAAAAAGCAAAGCAAAACAAAACAACCAGGCCTGCCTTTTGTGTGAGAAATTGCATTCCAGCCAAGGAAATATCACCAGGTCCAGGGTACAGGAGGATTCCTTCTCATTTGATCGGAAGAGCAGAGAAACCAAGCTCCAAGTAGGCCTGCCTGGAGCCTGTTAGGAGTCAGCATTATCAGCAGGAAGCGTGGCCAGAGTGGCTCAGGCAGAACTCGGGGTGGCTCTGACCTGTACTGGCCACATCTGCTCTGTCTTTGCTAAGGTGGGCAAAGGCAAATCTGACAACTGAGTCTGTGCTTGAGACTCTCACTCAGCTGTCTTAAAATCTGTCTAGAAAATGAAAGCATGCTTGGGTTTAGTTGGTTTATAGTACTTAAAAGTGGTCTTAAAGTATTCTTCAATAGCTATATCCTGAATTAAGGCTTCATGCCAGAGTTCTTTTATGCAAGCATTGTTCTAATAGACAGCGACTGTTCATCTGGACTAGTTTTAATGTCTTTTTTTTAATGTCTTCTGGTTTTTTTTTGAAGTTCCCATTAATTTTGTTGTATTGCTGTGAATGTTCACCCTCGCACTCTGGACAGTGGTTTTGGGGTTTTTTTCTTCATTACACAGCTATGATACTTTCTTTTTTCCATGGTAGTAAAATCCTCTAAAGCACTAACCTGGCTGCAGCCTATAGCACTTTCTTGGAGAGTAATGCTGCTTCTCCCAGCCAGCACTGCAGTGTTCCCTGTGCAATTTTTCACTGTATTCTGTAGCCCCAGAATCCATTGGTGTCTCTCAGGGTTCTGGAGGAGTGCCGTGTTTGGATTTTTAGCTTCAGAGTGGCAAGTGCATGATCTAAACTGTGGCATCTCGGCTATATTCTGTAGCTATATTCTATATATATTCTATAGCTATATTCTAGGAAACCTGGAGAAGGAAGCTGATCTTCACGAGGAACCGCTTACTCTTGAAAGTCGAGCTGTCTTGCAAGAGGTGCTGCAGAAGGTGAGATATAACCTTATATCATTCTTTGTTTAAATTGCCTCTGTGAAATCTTAATATGCTTCAATAGTTTCTGCAGAACAACTTATTTCACCCAGAGCAATTCAGTGCATTGTAACATGTCATGGACTGCGTCATGTCACTGGTGTCTTGTGTTATGCAAGATTTTCAGTAACTTTTCCTTCAGTTTCCATGGTAATTAGCATTTTCTGTTTATCAAGCACAGCATTAGGTTCCTATTTATGTCTCAGTAATTTGATATATTGTTTCTAGCTAGTTCTCATTCACTTCTCCAGATCTTCAGTTCACTTTTAGTCATGTTTCTTCTGCCTTTTGTGCAAATGGACTTAATGCTTTTGCTGTAACTTTGTCTTGAAATACTACATCATAAACCAAGTTGATGTTTTGCTCTCCTAAAATCTTGTGACTGCAGGTAGGAAGAGTTGGGAACAAATAGGGGCAGAAGTTGACTGTGGAAGCTGAAGGTTGTCTAACAAAAGTTGAGTGTTTGGCTTTGACGCTTACCAAGGCTGGCAAAAGTTACTGTGTGGACACAGTGAATGTTAGAGTTGGGTCAGCTTTAAAAGGATGAAAGTAGCAGAGAAAGAATCATATGAAAAGAATTGGTGATGTGAGATCAGATTTGAGCCCTTTCTGATATGCACACATGCTCTTTGTGTTTTCAAATTCTGTGTGTAACCAAGTACCTTTCCCTGGTTCTTTTGCAGGTCGATACAATACTGAATGCCCTGGAGACAAGACTGACCGTGATTGAGTCCTGTGTGGCTACTCTGCACAGGCAGGTCTGAGAGGAAATACGTCTTGAACTGTAGGAGAATGGCAAATGTGAAACTTGGCCCTGTAATCCTCTGGGATCTGTGGGAACATTGCAAAGGCTGTGAGAGAGATGAAAGCCATGGGTGGCCTGTCCTGTGGGGGAGCAGTGCTGACTGAGACTGTGTCCCAGCCAAGAAGTTCCTCTTCTATCCTTGAAGATGATACACCAGGGGTTTTCTTTGTAATAAAGACTTCTGATCAGTCAGCCTGTAGACTTGTGGTTTATTTAAATTTTTGTCTCTGAAAGCAAAGCGTTTATCTCCTGACTTCCCTGCTATTCAGTATCTACTGAAATGGGTATGCATTTTCCTAAGCAAATCAAAAACCTCCCTGTGATTCTGTAATTTCCAAAAGAACAGCATGAAGTCACTTTTCTTTTTCTTGTCTTCATAGCTTTAGCTTGATTTGTGCTCAAAGGCAGGAATGACTCAATAAACTGTATGTGGTGAATTGTTAGTTTGGTGGGGGTTTGTTGCAAGTTCAGGGCTAAAATATGATGAAAATCTTTTTTTGCACCATTAGATAAATGCTTTTCCATGTGGTGTTGAAGGTAAGTTGTTTTACATCTCCAAAGGGAGGAAACCAAACCAGGCTGATGGTGGCATTCCTTTAAGCAAGGTTTGCTATATATTTGAGCAAGTAATTCAGCAGTTTTGTTGTGTTAATGCTGGTATTTGGGTTGTGTTTGGTTTTCTGGGCATTTGACTAATTGTCAGTGCTTCTCATACAGTATGAGTGTTCCACCTAGAGCAAGAGCAAGCAGTTGTGGTATAAAGCAAGAATAATTTCAAAAAGTGGTTTGGATTTTGTTTCTGGTTTTTTTTTTTCTTTGTTACCCATCACTACTTGGCTTTACAACTGTGAGCTTTAAAAAGTTTTCTCCAAAAACTGCGAATGAATTTCCCCATTCTATCCCATTGGTAGGCGCTGCTTCTCTTGGAAAAGCTTCTACCCTCCACCTGCCCTGTTTTGAAGTTGTGCTCCAGTTCAGCCTGTTGTGATGGGTCTTACATCCTTTTCTGTTCAGCATTTTGTTACTGACAGACCTGCCAGAGGAGCTTCCATTACTGCAGTGTCATTTGTGGGGCAGTTTCTGCTCTAACAAGTTTTCAAATGCTGCTTAAGAGCAATAGACCTCATTCTGTATGTCTGAAGGTGAGAGAAGAGATGGTTGCATCCCAGAGCCTGATTTTGGAATGTTTTATGGAATTGGCTGAGTAGCTTTTACTTCTCAGGTTTCTGTAGTCTGTCCATGGCAGGTCCAGCCTGTGCTTCAACTTGGAGCCTCAGTCTGCAGGGAAATTAACCTTTGGGGAAGTTCTTACAGCTCTACTTAATGCTTTATGAATTATGCTGATTTTCTGGAAGTAGGCTGCCTATTCTTACCCATTTTCTTCTCTTTCCCTGAGGACTGTGCCTGCTGAAAGGCTGAGGTGAGACCAAGATCTCCGACTGTGTCTTCCTGAGGCTGAAGCCGTGTTTTCTGCCAATGATGACATAGTGGAAGATGCTAAAGACTGAAAACTTTGGGATTTTTGCCCTGAATGCCAAGACTCTCTCTGCAGCTGTGCCCTGTATATCTCTTAAAAGAGTTTCTGGGTTTAGAAAGGTTTTAACATTCTGCAATATTTATCTATAACTCAATTCAAAAGAATCCTACTGCATCAATATGGTGCTAATGACTTTGTTGGAGTTGGTTAATTAAAGCAAATCGTTGATAGGGGGTTTGAACATCCCTTGGTTGGAGCTGGCAACTCATTCAATTTCTCCTCATTCCTTTAATTTCTTTCAATTGTTTCTTCACCAATCACAGCAATTAGGATACATGATAAGGATATATATCAAATATATATATATATTTATATATATATATATATATATATATATATAAGGATATATCAAAATATATAACAGCATTTCTGCCCTGCTCTATTGGGAAATCCAAGCCCAATTCATTGGGAGAGATTGAGGGGATGGGGAGCTGAGCCTTAGGCTGGGTTTTCACAGTGGGAGTTTGGTGAAGAAGAAAGAGGAGAGATACCCCCAAAAATAGTTAAGGCCAGTTCTGCTGGCTTTGGGTGCTCCTAACCCCCAAAAAATAATCCTGCTTAAAGAGGACTTGAAGAAGCAGTGGGATGTACCCGGGGGCCTGTGCTGGGGCTCCCAAAGCCTGGTCAGGGATGCTGGGAAGTGTCAGCTCCAGAGGAACAATACAGAGGGGCTGTGCTGGGACTCCTCAAATTCCATCCAGATATGCTGGGCCCTGCTAAACCTTTGGGACACTACTGAGAGGCTCCACTGCCTGATGCAGAGAGTTTTCCCATTCTTTTCTGTCGTGCTTAGCACCTGGCAGGTCATTATAACCCCGCAGGTTGAAAACCCCATTGGAACAGCTGGAATCACAGACGATCACACAGACACCAGTTTGGGAGAGGAAATGAGCTGTTCCATAGATTTGTTTTTCCCAATGCGTTTTGAATTTATACCAGAATCTCTCCTCCCCCCTCAGATCCCGTATCCTTGAGTTCTGAGTTTTCTCGTAAACAATTTTCTGCCTACGCAGGAACAAAAGTTCCCTGGCGCCGCAGGGAACGGCGAGGTTTGGAGGCTCCTGGGGCCTGCACGGGGGCTCCCCGCAGCGGGGCCGTGCCCGGAGCGCCGGCTGGAGCGGGAGCGGCAGCGCCGGGCTCGGCCCCGGGGCGCGTCTCGGAGCGGCTCCCGCCGCCCGCGGCGATGCCGCTCCCGATCCCGGCTCCAGTACAGCCCTCAGACCCGAATCCCGCATCCCGCCGGGGGTGAGGCGGCACCGCTCGAGACCCCCAGCGGACACCGACAGGATCCTAACCGGAGCCCCCGGTGCCATTCCCGGCCCCGCCCCAGCGCCCCGGGCTCCGCGCGGGGCCGGGAGCAACCCCGGTTCGGCCCAGGTGTGAGGGGCGGGACCGGCCCAGGTGTGAGGGGCGGGGCCACGAGCGCTGGTCCCGCCCCCACCCCGGACAGGGCGGGGTGCCGGGGCGGAGCCGGGGCTCTGTCAGGAGGGGCCCGGGGGCGGGACCAGGCGGTATCGGGGAGCGGGGCTGGCTGAGGTGCTCGGGCCCCAGGGCGGCTACACGGAGCAGGGCAGAGGTGATTTAATTCCCGGCAATCGCCTCGGTCGCCATTCGCTCACTGCGAGCACGGTGGGGAAGGTATCCCTCCTTTCCGGGCTCCGCAGCCTGGGACAGGTCGGGCTTTGACTTCCCCTCCTCTACCCACCCTCTACGCTTCCTTCCTCCTCCCCGTATTCCTACTCTTTCTCTCCCTTTCCCCCTTCCCCTCTCCTCACCAAAGTCGACCCCTTTCCCTCCCCTTTTGGCCTCCCCTCCTGTCTCCCTCTGAACCCTTCTGTAATAGACAAAAACTCTTTTGTTCGCCTAAATATATAGATATGATATGATGCTTTGCAAAATTGTGCTTTGTGTGTAAAATCGAGAAGAAGTTGAAGGCCGCTAACTCGCTGAGGCTGGCATAATAATTAACAGCCTAGCAGAGACTCCTGGAATGCCAGGACAAGGTAAACCTTAAAAGAAAAACAGTGAGAAAAGGTCAGCAGAGTAAGATTGAGGAAGACTTGGAGCCTACATCCCACGACCACCAGAGAGCAGAAAACGACCCCCTAATAACTAGAGACGCATGCGCAGAAATGCCGGAGAAAGGACACGTAACCCGGAAGCCGAGGCACTTAAAAGGGGAAACACGGAAGCCGGAAGCGCGGCAGTTTCGTGGAGCGGGAATCCTCCTGCTCCTCTGTCGCCCAGCGCTGATCTATTGCTTATTGCTTGCTTGCTGTAATTAATAAAACTTTTCTCTGATTAAACCATATCACTCTTTTGAGTGCATTCATAACAAATTTGGTGCCCCGTGACTCGGATGCAATCTGTAGGACAGATTCTCGGCACTACTGGGGGGGTGTAAGAGACGGCCCAAAGATTCCCTCATCTGTCTCACAACCGTCTCAAGGACAGAGACTGAGACCCTGAATATCACAAGGGACTTGGTTTGGGGGTTTCGGCCTAGCTGAGATGGATGTTTGCTCAGTGATTGTTTGCAGGTGGTTGCACGGTACACTGCTCTCGTTCCTGCTGGTGAGCAGAGGCTTGGTAACCTGCACAACGGGTTTTCCACGACTCATGGCTCTCATTCCTGCTGGTGAGCAGAGGTTTGTGCCTGGTACCCGGTGCAATGGGTTTTCCACAACACCTTGTCCTTGTTCCTGCTGGTGAGCAAAGACTTGCAAGACATGGATCGCTCTGTACCCTACACCTGCTCCCCATGGAATGGAATTCAGCACAATGATCATCAGTCTCATCTGGTTTTGGCCCTGCGCCCCTCGCTTTGCAAAAGACTATAAAATTATACCCCAAACTCACCTTCCTTTGAGATCTCCCCAACGGACAGAAGACTCTGCGTCGTTGGACGGCTGAGTGGACTTCGACGTTGGTAGCTATAATCCCCTTACTCTCTTTTCCTTATGCTTTGCTTTCTCTTTTCTTTCCCTCTATCGCATATTAGTGCTGATGAGCACTCAATAAACTGTGTTTTCTTGTTTAAGTCCTTGGTTTGCTGATAATCTTTTGTACTCTAAGACCGGCTAAAAGAACCACATCACGAATCCCACCTTGCGGATCGTGACATAAATTGGCGTCACGGACAGGATTCTGAGAGACAGAAGGGGTTGCAGGTTGTTGTGCAGTCTGTATCAGGGGAAGGACGTTTTGCTTCAGCCGCACCCAGCCTGCCACGCTGGTGAGCAGTGTCTAGAAAGCAAGGGAGGCGACTCGAATTTCTCGCAAACTGCACACGCCCAGGTGAAAAGCACCCCTACACTCATTTGAGGGCTCTGTCTTCAGAATTTTACATGGGATCTTTGAGTACAAAAGGTGGGACTTACTGGTTTTTTATATGCTGACTGCTTGGTGTAGCGGAGAGTCTGAATTTTAACATAAAGGTGTGCCTCCCAAGCAGATTTGGTCTCTCCACCCACGACAGGGGGGAACGCAGCATTGGCTGCGTCTGATGTAGTGTAACTGAGTTTTACCTCCCTGTAGTGGTTCTGTGTACTGTTATGTGTTTTTGATGAATTTTGACTGCTTGGTGTAGCGGAGAGTCTGAATTTTAACATAAAGGTGTGCCTCCCAAGCAGATTTGGTCTCTCCACCCACGGCAGGGGGGAACGCAGCATTGGCTGCGTCTGATGTAGTGTGAGTTTTACCTCCCTGTAGTGGTTCTGTGTACTGTTATGTGTTTTTGATGAATTTTGACTGCTTGGTGTAGTAAAGAGACAACTTGAATTTTAACATAAAGGGGTGCCTCCCAAGCAGATTTTGTCTCTTCATCCATACAGGGACGCGAAGGGTGACGTGGCAAAGGCTGCGTCTGTGCGTAACTTAAGTCTTACCTCCCTGTAGTGGTACTGAACCCTTCACACACACAAACATGAGTAAACACTCTGAAAACTCTAGTATAAAAGGTAAAGCTGCATTCATTGCTTTGTTAGCAAAACACAATGCTAAGCCCTCCCCAGCTGGGGAAGAATGGGCTCAAAATAATTGGTACAACCTAGAAAATGTAACTGATAGAATTTGCTCCCTGCAACATGAGGCAAAGTTCAAATTTGGCCGTAATAAAACCATAATTTGTTCTGTATTGGGAGCTTGCCTTACGTCAGCTGTAGAGGCTCGCACGAGACGAAGGCAGGAAGAAAATGCAATTATTGAATCCCTACAAAATTTAGTTGAAAGTTTGCAAAATGAAAATAATTTGTTACGAACTGCTCTGAGTGAGGAGTGTGCCAAAAATTCACAGTGTGCTGATTCCTTTAAGGAGTCGCTGGAAAAAGAAACTCCTCAGATAAATCACAAATATTCTCAAGCAGAATTACATTTGGTAAAAAATTGTGGTGAAAACTGTTGCTCCCAAATAAGACCTTTGATTAAAACAGAATATAACTATATCAATGATGAAGATCTTGATCCACATATAGCCACTAAAGAAATCCCATACACTGCTACTGAATTGGCTAAGTTAAAAAAGGAGTATGGGCGTCTCCCTCAGGAGTCAGAGACAGAATACGTATTTCGAGTGTCTCTCACAGGGGGAGATCAAATTCGATTATCTGAACAAGAAGCAAGTGGTTACTGGGGACATGGTGTTTTCTTAACAACAGGAGATAACCACAACCCATGGTCCCTAACACAGCGAGCTGCATATTGGGCAGGGGGACTTAACCCCCTGGAAAGGGGAGATCCTGTAGCTCTAACCGGCTCCCCAGACCAAATTCTCAAAAACATTCATAAGGCAGCTTGTCTACAACTGATTTATGAAAGAAAATTAATTGTTGGTTATGAATCACCAATTTTGTTACCTGTGAAAGCTGAAATTATGACCCCTTTAATTTGTGGTCTTCCAGAATCACTGAAACCTACAGCAATTCTCCTCCAAACAACCACAGATGATATCCTTGTGGGAGGAGATGAAAAAGAAGTAATAAAAAATAAAGATGCTGAAAAGAGGTACACTACCTGGGAAAAGGGACTGTTGGTAGTTAATCCAGCTCTCATAGAAGGAGAAAAAATTACACAACAACAACCAATTGCATTAAAAGGCCCTTTTGAAATTACTAAGACAGCCACTACTGGGACTCTCCACCCTGACGGGGTGGCCCAGAGGGCCTCAGTGAGAAAGTGGTATGCCCAGATTGAACATGACTCTAACATCTTCTCAATAACAGAAGGAGCTGTAAAAAATCAAGTGATACAAAAAACTGAGAGCTTAAGTAGCAGCCACGACAAACCTGACTTGATAATTAAAGAAACCCCTCCCAACATAAAAACAGAAAAGGGTAGGCTGATTTCTAGCCTACAGTATTGGTGGAACTTGGGGGTGAAGAAAGGGGTACCGAAGGGTTTAATGGTTAACCTGCCGCTTAAAAAATTAAGTGAATTGGTCTCTCAGTGGCAGGATTCCAGCCCCAGTGTACCAAGCACTCCACCTCACCCTCAACTGATCCTGGGCAGTGGGCCAAAGCAACACCACTCACAGGTTCTGGACAGTGAGCAAAAACAATCAGCAAACTCTTGGTTCACTGATACCTCTGCCAAACGAGAGGGAGAGGTGTGGAGGTGTGGGGCAGTAGCCCTCCACCTTTCCTCTGCTGAACAAATTGTTATTGAGGAAGAAAGCAGCACTCAGGCTGCAGAGCTGATAGCTGTTTGGAGTGTTTTCCAACATGAGGTACAGAATACCTCTCCTGTCTGTATCTACACTAACTCCTCTGCTATGTTCAAGGGATATACTGAGTGGCTTCCTTTTTGGCAACAAAAGGACTGGGAAGTAAACAGAATTTCAGTATGGCAGAAGGAAAAGTGGCAAGAAATTCTACGCTTTCTGCTGGTAAGAGTGGGGATTATATCTTGGTTAGTCCAAACTGAAACTTTTAAAAGAACTACAGGAAAATATTCATGGGTAACCTCCGATGCCCTGGGGATAGAGCATTGGATAAACACCCACTGGATAATTCCATCATTTTAATCTCCTGCCCCTATGTGGCAGACTCTGTTTTGTTTATTTTCTACAGAAGAACACCGAGGGACATGAAGATCAGATAAACCATGAACTTATAGATTTAAAATAAATGCTGTAACAAAGCCTATATTTAGTGTAATAATCACATACCATGGTGTGAATACCCCTTTTTGTGCTAAATGACAAAGCTAATATTTTCCCTTTCTTTTCTGTTAACTCAAGGTGATGACGTTTCAATACGCTGCAGACTGAGTACCGGATCCCATACTGAGCCTGTACACAGTCAAGTTGCCGGATCTCGTGGCCAGGTTATATCTTGTGAAACTCGGAATCAAGATTGTTGGCTGAATTTAACGGCTGTACAATTGTCCTCCAAAGTCGTGTGTGGTAAAAACAATACCAAATATTGAGGAGAGCTTAATATTCAGGTTGTACTACCTACCACACAACCACCAATTAGATTGACTCCAAAAATTTCTGAAATTGGACCCTATGTAATCAGGAAAACTGGCCAACAACAAATGCTATTTAATCCAGCATGGTCTATCAAACAGGTTAAATTACTAATGCAAAACAATGTCTCAGAGATTCAGCCAGCTTGTTCACCTTTTTTGCAAACTTCCTTTGAGGGGTGGACAACCTGGTTGCGAAAGCGAAATCCTTTTCACAAACGGATGACAAGAGATATAACCGGTGTCGTGGGATCAGGACTAGGAATTTTGAATAGTATTGATTCAGAAGTATTGATGAATAAATTGGCTGTTGCAACTAAAGATTTGACCAAAATACAACAACCACTGAGGTCATCTTTAACTGCTTTGGGAACCCAACAGTGGTTGCTATCAAACATATTACCAAATTGGGAAAGGGTAAATGTAGATGATCACAAATTAATAATTGATGCACTCAGTGCTACCCAAAACAATGTTTCTCTGGCTCTTAGCTGTATTCAAGCCCAGTTGTGGATGCAGTCAGTTGCTGCATCAATTATCAGAGAGGGTGAAGAAGGCACCTTTCCCACTGAGATTCGGAAAATAGTCTGGGACAATGCCAATGATTTTGAAAAGGAATTTCAATCTTGGTGGAATTTGGTAAATTTTACCTACGATCCCACCACAAACACAGCCACAGCTTTTGTGTTGACAATACGTAATGCTTCAGTACATTCAATCTTTCCTATCATTGCACTGGGGCTGAATCATGACGGAGCTGTTCTCTATCCTTTAGAGCATAGGGAATGGGCCCGTCAGATTGGTGGGAAATGGCAAACTGTTGGTTTAGAAAATTGTATTGTCCAGGAACAACAAGGGTTTATCTGTGAAAGTAATGCAATCAAAGCTCAAGACATTTGTTTAGACACAGAACAGAATATCTGTCATTTTGAAATCCATCCTAATGAGACTTCTGAAACAGTGCTTGTGTATGTAGGCAATGGATGTGTATGCTTGAGAACTGCTTGTGATAGTATGCTTGTAGAAAACATAGTAGTGGATACTAAGAATCATTCAAATTTTTGTGTATGCAATTTTACTGAGATTGTAGGATGTGACTTTTCCAATTTAGCTCCAGTTACTTCATATTATCTTTTGCAGTATAATTACACTTTGATTCATCGTTTAGTGCCTGCTCCAATTGGAATGAACTTTACTCTGGTAAGGCAATTGTTGCTTCACCAGGATTTAATCGAAATTTTGGAAAAGATCAAAAAGGATGGACAAAAGACCTTAGTTACGGTTCACCACAATGTGAAAGGAATACATCGTGTTCTGGAAAGAGTAAGGAAAGATGCTGAACACAAGTGGTGGGACACTCTTTTTGGGTGGTCACCAACTGCTACAGGTGTTTTGAACAAATTGTGTCATCCCATCGTCGTCCTCTTGGTTTTAGTTTTACTTGGTTCTATCTTTGTTCTATCAGCAATCTTGTACATCCTGAATTGGAGAATGATGAAGCGGTTGACACAATTGACTTCCATAATGGATGCACACAACATGATTGGTACTTTACATGTTGCTGATACCCCTAAGGTTATCAATACTCGATGAATTATGCAGGCACTACAATAAATAATCTGACATTGTGACTATGAGGTTAATCATTTTATCATGGTGTATTTTAGAATATAATTTATTGTTTGTTTTAAGATAAGAAACCAATATGTAAGTCTTAGTTGAAATTATATATATGGAATAGTTTTTCTTTGAAATCAGCATATTGATTTTCTTATTGTTTTTGTTTTCTCTTTTTCCTTTTTCTGTCCCTTATCTTTTCCCTACTACCTGTCTCTGTTTTTTCTGGGATATACTACCAACTGTAACGAGTCCTGAAGACTTCAGAGAAGAATTCTGCAGCAGTACTACAACATCGTGCAGAAAGACCTCGACGATTGTGAGCCACGGGGTGGTGTAAGAGACGGCCCAAAGATTCCCTCATCTGTCTCACAACCGTCTCAAGGACAGAGACTGAGACCCTGAATATCACAAGGGACTTGGTTTGGGGGTTTCGGCCTAGCTGAGATGGATGTTTGCTCAGTGATTGTTTGCAGGTGGTTGCACGGTACACTGCTCTCGTTCCTGCTGGTGAGCAGAGGCTTGGTAACCTGCACAACGGGTTTTCCACGACTCATGGCTCTCATTCCTGCTGGTGAGCAGAGGTTTGTGCCTGGTACCCGGTGCAATGGGTTTTCCACAACACCTTGTCCTTGTTCCTGCTGGTGAGCAAAGACTTGCAAGACATGGATCGCTCTGTACCCTACACCTGCTCCCCATGGAATGGAATTCAGCACAATGATCATCAGTCTCATCTGGTTTTGGCCCTGCGCCCCTCGCTTTGCAAAAGACTATAAAATTATACCCCAAACTCACCTTCCTTTGAGATCTCCCCAACGGACAGAAGACTCTGCGTCGTTGGACGGCTGAGTGGACTTCGACGTTGGTAGCTATAATCCCCTTACTCTCTTTTCCTTATGCTTTGCTTTCTCTTTTCTTTCCCTCTATCGCATATTAGTGCTGATGAGCACTCAATAAACTGTGTTTTCTTGTTTAAGTCCTTGGTTTGCTGATAATCTTTTGTACTCTAAGACCGGCTAAAAGAACCACATCACGAATCCCACCTTGCGGATCGTGACAGGGGGTGCCCCGCTAACATCTAGCAGCCCAGAGGACCGGTTTCTGCCTCGGTTGCACCGACAAACCTAAATTTAAAGCAATAAGCAAAAGGGAGACCAGTCGACCCCTTAAAATCTGTGCACAGAGTCCGGACGAAGACGCGGGACACGCGAGTATTACGGGAACCGTTCGGTCGGGGTCAGGATCCCGGATTGTGGCGAGTGGGGTGTGTGTGAGAGGGGGACTGGTCGACGGATTCCCCAAGCGAGTTTGGGCCCTTCAGTAGTGCGGTTCCCATTAGCCCGCGAGGGCGTGGGCCACAAACAAGGGGAAGCGAAAGCGGCTGTGTGATTGAAGGCACTCCGGAAGAATGGGGCAGGGGAGAAGCAAGCACCCTGTATCTATTAAACTTCCACCCGTACCTAGAGATAGTCCGTTGGGTTTTATATTAGAGAATTGGGAGCATTTCCCAGGAACAGAAAATAAGGATAAGGCAAAAATGATTCATTATTGTGTAGAAGTATGGGGAGGAAAGGAAATTTCAAAGAATGTATTTTAGCCTATATTTAGATCAACCGAAGATTAGGTTAAACAAAAATTAAACTCCTGGGTAAATACAAAAATCCCCTTTAGCTCAGAGGAAAGTGCTTATGCAGAGATCTGGGTAGTAAATCCTGAGGTTTTTATATTTGAGCTGACAGAGAACTCAGGGGAGGGGAAGAGAAAGAAAAAAAGAAACCCCGAAAAGAAGACACTTTGATAATGCACCCCCCTCCATTTGTACCACCACCACGAGCCCCTCCCCCTCCAAACCCCGAGGAGGAGGATTTAGACATGCCAGATGTGGGGCCTGTTACCAGGAATAGATCCAGAAAGAAACAAGAGAACCTATTTCCATTAAGAGAAATGCCAATGGGTGGCCCCAAGCTGGAATAGAGTTTATATCTGTCCCTCTTAGTTCGGGGAATGTTAGAGACTTCAAAAAAGAAATGGGGCAATTGTTGAAAGATCCATTGGGGGTTGCATTAGGAATAAAGGGAGAACAACACACCCCTTAGCACCCTCAAAGTTCTGGAAAAGTAGAAAAGACCAAACTGGTGATGGAAACGAAATTATCATGAGTTAAGTGTGTTTCACTAGCCCTTTTGAATATTCGAACCCAGCCAAGAGTAGATTTGGGAATTTCCCCTTTTTGAGATGTTATACGGTATGCCCTATAATATAGAAGAAGTTCAAACACATCCAAACGTGAGTGATCAATACATCAATAAGTACTTAATAAAATTAATGAAGTTCAAAAGAGCATTGTGGGGAAAAGGGATGCTAGCTCAAAGACCACTATTAGATTTTATATTACACCAAGTATAACCAGGAGAGTGGGTGCTGATAAGAAGTTGAAAAAAGAATCCTCTAACACCGAAGTGGGAGAAACCGTATCAAGTCCTGCTAACAACTGATTCTGCAATCCGAACCGCAGAGAAGGGATGGACACATGCGAGTCGAATAAAAGGACCTGTGAAGCCACCAAAAGATAATAACTGGAAAGTGGTTAGCCCGGCTGAGGATTTGAAACTTAAGATATCCCGAACAAAATAACATTCAAGAACTATTAACCTGCTTAGAAATTTATGAATAGTAAACTCCATAAAAGCTTTTATATAGAATATAAAATACCTCTATCTAGTGGTGAAGAAATATATAATAGAAGTGTTAAAATAAGCTGTGCTTTATGCTGAGATTGTTATCCTTTTGTCTGTTTTAAATGTATAATATGTAAAGAACACTGGTGGACCCACTGTCATAGAGGCTATCCACCAAGAGAGGTGTGTAGATCTTGCTACACTGCCCAGAGGAGACTCACTGATTGAGCCCTAGTAACCAGAATACGAGCAAGAGAATTTGAGACAAGATCAGAGGAGTGGTAGACTATCTATGCAAGAGGAGTTAACCCCTTGTATTATTGTTACCATCCAAACGAACCTGCGCCTTTTGTAGCAAATATAGTAGCTGGGTTGTGCAGATGGTGGCTCCAGGAATTGAGGTGCAATACCCCTTTAGTAAAGCATAAAAATTAAGAAAAATACATACAAAGAATCAATAAAATAAAGAGTAATCTCCCTCCTGAAGAATACTCTTGCTGCCGAGAAGATGGTACACCCCGTGTCCTGTGGCAACTGGGTCGACGATGGGAAAGGCAGAAGAGTAATAAACTGTGGAGGGAAACACTCCAATATATATGAGACCAAAAGGTCATAGTCCTGGAAATGCCACAAGAATGGGAATGAGATAACCCAGCGAAATAATTTCTAGAGAATCCAAATTGACACTTTACAAAAGAAAAGCCTCTATTATAGCAGGGGAAGCCAATGCTCATTAAAAAAGTAACATTTATAATCTTAATCAGCACATTTAACATTTGCACAAGTAAAACTCACGAACCCTTCAATTAGTCCTTAATCCGATGGGAGGACCAGGTTATTATCCAATCACAGATCGCCTCTGAAGCCCCTAACTTTCAAGTTACACTAGACTTTCTCATTAAGTAGAAAGGTATTAGTTATTTCCCGCCCAAGCATAAAGTACTATATATATATACACCCAGCTTCTAATCCAAGCAGAAGGTATTGTAATTATCCCGGCGTATTTTACTGTAGATATTGAAGCTGTGAGACAATTTCCATAGAATGAAAAATACAGAACCCAAATAAGTATCTAAAAGTTGAACGGGGTCCACACAGATGTGTAAAACCCTGGATAGGCCCCTCAGAAGAAGTAACATATATTAAAACTTGCAAATTTTGCTATATTAATATCACACAATCCCAAGATCCTGGGTGGTTATTGGGAAGAACCTGGGGTCTCAGAGTATGGGAACCCAGAAGGGATTGGGGAGTGCACATACTCATAAAGAAAGAGGTGGTTCCCCATGACTCGGGATCTGTTGGACCAAATCCAGTGGTGTGGGGAGCAGAAGACCCCAAAGTAAGGGATCAGAATAACCATTCAGAAAAACTAGAAAATAGCACCCAAGTATTAACCACAGTAGAGACACCCCAAGAATATGGAAACGAGGCTCTTTGGAAAATTCTGCAAGCTACCTTTAAAGTATTAAATGATACACACCCAAATTTAACTAGAGAATGTTGGTTATGTTATAACATTAACCCACCCTTTTATGAGGCCATAGGCTCCATAGCAGAACCAAAAAGAGTGAATGGCACCAATCCTGCTGCTTGCTTATGGCAATCAGGAAGGGAAAATACTCCAGGAATAACATTATCTCGAGTCACTGGAAAAGGGAAATGTGTGGGAAATGTGCCCCTAGATAAGAATTACTTATGCCAAACAAAAATACTGATTAATGACCCTCGCAAGCCAGCTCAGTGGCTGATTCCAGCACCTAATACTAAATGGGTTTGTAACACTTTAGGAGTAACCCCATGTGTTTCTGTAACAGCCTTTAATGTAACTTATGAATTCTGCATACAGGTTATAATAGTTCCCAGGATTATTTATCATTCTGAAGAATATGTGTATACACAATATCAAAACCCAGAACATCATTTAGTGAAGCGAGAACCCCTCACAGCACTAACAGTAGCTGTATTGCTAGGCATAGGAGGGGCTGGATTAGGAACAGGTGTAGCATCTTTAGTAAATCAGCACCAGGGACTCAGAGAGCTTAGAATTTCAGTAGATGAGGATTTAAGAAGAATTAATAAATCTATAAAGGATCTCACAGACTCCCTAGACTCACTGGCTGAAGTGGCCTTGCAAAATAAAAGGGGATTAAATCTATTATTTTTACGACAAGGAGTCCTTTGTGCTGCCCTTAAGGAAGAACGTTGTGTACATGTAAATAAAAGTGGAATAGTAAGAGAAACCATGGCCAAATTACAGGAAGGACTGAAAAAGAGAAAGAAAGAACAAGAAATGCAACAGAGTTGGTATGAATCTTGGTTTAATTACTCCCCCTGGTTAACTACTTTGTTATCCACCATAATGGGGCCGCTAATTTTACTAATTTTAGAACTTACTTTAGGCCCTTGCATTCTCAGTAAAATTATTAATATCGTGAAAAACAGATTAGAAGCAGCACACCTTATGTTAATACATGCTAAATATGAGGCCTTAAAGGGAGAAGAAACAGAAGATTATTTAGAATTAAGTAAAAGGGAACAACAAAGATTCAGCGAACAAAAGTAAGGAATAGAAAAAGGGGGGAGTTGTAATAGACAGAAACTCTTTTGTTCTCTTAAATATATAGATATGATATGATGCTTTGCAAAATTGTACTTTGGGTATAAAATTGGGAAGAGGTTGAAGGCCGCTAACTCGCTGAGGCTGGCATAATTATTAACAGCCTAGCAGAAAGTCCTGGAATGCTAGGACAAGATAAACCTTGAGGGGAAAACAGTGAGAAAAGGTCAGCAGAGTAAGATTGAGGAAGACTTGGAGCCTCCCATTTACGACCACCAGAGAGCAAAAAATGACCCTCTAATAACCAGAGACGCATGCGCAGAGACGCCGGAGAAAAGACACGTAACCCGGAAGTCGAGACGAATAAAAGGAGAAACAAAGAAGCGGGAAGTGCAACAGTTTTGTGGGGAAGAGACTTTTCCTTCTCCCTGCCGCCTGGCACCAACTTTTGCTTGTTGCTGGCTTCCTGTAATTAATAAAACCTTTCCTTATTTATCTCATACTAGTGTATTCATAACAATGTTTGTGGAATTTTGTAAGGTTTTGAGAAGATTTAGGGAATTTTGTGGCATTTTTCTGGAATTTTGAGGATTTCTCTTGAATTTTGTGGGATTTGGAGGAGACTTGAAGAATTTTGTGGGATTTTTCTTGAATTGTTTGTAAATCGGTGGAGATTTTGTGAGATGTTGCAGGAGTTTGTTTGGATTCTGAGAAGATGGAAGGAATTTTGTGGGATTTTTGTGGAATTTTGAGGATTTCTCTTGAATTTTGTGGGATTTGGAGGAGACTTGAAGAATTTGGAGGGAATTTTCTTAGATTTTGTGGAAATGTGTGGAGATTTTGTGAGATGTCTGTAGAATTTTGTAATGTTTTGAGAAGATGTAGGGAATTTTGTGGCATTTTTCTGGAATTTTGAGGGGCTTTCAAGAACTTTGTGAGAGTTTTCTTGAATTTAGTGGAAATTTGTTGAGATTTTGTGAGATGGTTCTGGAATTTGGTGGGATATTGAGGAAATTCAGTGAATTTTGAGAGATTTTTCCTAAATGATGTGGAAATTGGTGGAGATTTTGTGGGATGTTGCAGGAATGTGGTTGGGTTTTGAGAAGATTTAGCGAATTGTGTGGGGCTTGTACAGGATTTTGTGCGATTTCTTTTGAATTTTGTGGGATTTCTCTTGAATTTTGTGTGATGTTTGTGGGATGTTTGTGGGATGTTTGTGGGATTTGGAGGAGACTTGAAGAATTTTGCGGGATTTTTCTTGAATTTTTTGGATATTGGTGGAGATTTTGTGAGATGTTGCAGGAATTTGGTTGGGTTTTGAGAAGATGGAAGGAATTTTGTGGTATTTTTGTGGAATTTTGAGGATTTCTCTTGAATTTTGTGGGATTTGGAGGAGACTTGAAGAATTTTGCGGGATTTTTCTTGAATTTTGTGGAAATTGGTGGAGATTTTGTGAGATGTCTGTGGAATTTTGTAATGTTTTGAGCAGATTTAGGGAATTTTGTGGCATTTTTCTGGAATTTTGAGGGGCTTTTCCAGAATGTTTGGTGATATTGAGGAGATTTTGTGGGATGTTTCTGGAATTTGGTGGGAATTTTCTGGGATTTGTACGAGACTTGAAGAATTTTGAGGGATTTTTCTTGAATTTTTTGGCTATGGGTGGAGATTTTGTGAGATGTTGCAGGAATGTGGTTGGGTTTTGAGAAGATGTAGGGAATTTTGTGGCATTTTTCTGGAATTTTGAGGGGCTTTCAAGAACTTTGTGAGAGTTTTCTTGAATTTAGTGGAAATTTGTTGAGATTTTGTGAGATGGTTCTGGAATTTGGTGGGATTTTTGTGGGATTTTGAGGATTTGTCTTGAATTTTGTGGGATTTGGAGGAGACTTGAAGAAGTTTGAGGGATTTTTCCTAAATGTTGTGGAAATTGCTGGAGATTTTGTGAGATGTTGCAGGAGTTTGTTTGGCATTTGAGAAGATTTAGGGAATTTTGTTGGACTTTTTTGGAATTTTGAGGATTTCTCTTGAATTTTGTGGGATTTGGAGGCGATTTGAAGATTTTTGCGGGAATTTTTTTAGATTTTGTGGAAATGTGTGGAGATTTTGTGAGATGTCTGTAGAATTTTGTAATGTTTTGAGAAGATGT